>NC_024799.2:10451911-10584651 GCF_000309985.2 Brassica rapa
TTGTTTTTGTCTTGGTAAAGAAAGTTGGAGGAGGCAGACAAGCTTGATGGAGGAGGACGGAGAACTCACGAGGTGGAGGAAGCTGGACGAACAGACAGCGGAAGAGGCGGGATGAAAAGGCGAAGGAGGAGGCATGACGCTCAAGTTTGCCAGCGGTGGAGAGTTCAACAAGAAGATGGCGGCCTCTAGATTAGGTTTAGTGTTGTATTTTTAATTTTTTTTTAATTTTGTTTAATGGTATAAACCGGTTCAAATATTTTGTAAACCTGTTTTAATATATACATTCTATGTTTATCTATATTCTAGAGTGATGAGAGGACGAGATCTTTGTAGAAGCAGTTTTGAGTGATGAGGTCTGACACAGAGGCCAAGCCGTGGACGTTAATGGCAGCGTAGAAGCTGGAGACAGCTTCAGAGTTCAGACACAGATGTGGGAGCTGTTCGGGACGCAACGTCGATGGCTGTCTCCCACCACTCAGCTGCTTTTACAGACGGACTACAGGATGTGAACTATTGCCACCGAGTGACGGTTGTTGGTTTCAAACTATTGCCAGAAAGGTGAATGAGAAGTTTCATCTCATTGGTTACATATATTCTGCAAATATATCTTTTTATTCCTCCACTGCAAGGTATATCTTTTTATTCATCCAAGTATGCATCTTTATGGAGTTTTGTAGCTTGTGATTAAGTGTTTAGTGTAGCCAATCTTAAAGCTTCATTCTTGGAGGAGTTTAAGTCTGGAGTTTAAGTCTGAACGTTTTTTAAGATTTTAATAGTTTTCATTTTTGAAGGATTTGGTAAAGATCCCAACTTTTTAACGTTAACATGTGTGGATTCACAGGTTTATTCTTTGGACTGGACACCTGAGATGAACCAGATTGTCAGTGCATCTCAACAAGACACGCTCAGTTAGAAGAGAAAAGTGATGGAAAAGGGAAAGACACAACCAAAGGGCCAATTGATAAAGTCCTGAAAATGCAATCGTTTAGATCTTGAAAAGGTCAGACTTTTTTTTTGCTAACAAAAAAAAAAGTCAGACTTTAATAATACGATTAGTTAAATTCTATTTTTATATACTAATATATATCTAAATGGGTATATCACTCTGCCCACCTGCACCAAACCAAACTCCCACGCTCACAGGTTTATATATACTATTTATGTATAATTTAGATACTGAAAATGTAGGAGATTGGCACATTTCTCCATTAGAGTTACTCCACAGTGGTCCTTTGCTTGATTTTGATCTTCTTCCAGGATGTTGTTCTTCAATGGCTGCCTTGAGTTTACCGTCTCTACCAAATGTCCTTATCTCAGACACTTGTGGATAAGCTTATGGTCTCTGTGAGTAACCAACTTGAACCGTAGATCTACATAGATAGTTCGTTGTTTGTCTCATATAGTTTTGTTCATCAATTTTCAGGTCAAAGCTGCAGAGCCTTTTCAACCAGATATCTTTCCATACTTCACAGGCCAGGAATCTAAAAACAGAGACGCACATAGCTACGAAATGTTATGTCTGAGACCCCGCAAATGTTTGAGACAAACGACTGTTGTTAGTTTATTTCACTATGTATCTCTACAGACTCAGCTTTGTATTGACAAGCTTTTTCATGAGAAGGACAATATGCATTTACAAAACAGCTTCCTTATTGTTTTCATATCGTTAAATACGTTCCTGCAATTCTTCTGTGATTTTTTCTTCATGGGTTTACATTCCCCTGTCACTAGAAACATTCAAAAGTACACATAAAGATATTGGTTTAATGTTCGTGCGTTTGTGTGTGTTTTGACGTGTTTTTGACTACGTCCCGCATATATTATAACTTAATTGTATGAGAAATAGCATAAAATTTTTACAGGAAAATATAACAAACCTACAAACACAATGTAATTTACCTATAAGTGGCTCCGCTCACCCATGGGTCTTCTTCGTTAGGGCTGCCATAAGCCCTCATAAGAACTTAGCGTATTCCAAAAAAGGGTCACAATAAATAGACAAGAACACAAACTTTCAATTATGAGCTACTCAGCTGTTACCTCACCCACCCCTCTACAAACAACTAAGTGGGAGTTATTAAGTCTACAATAATATGTCATCCAAACAAGATCACTAAGAGATACCACCACTGCTATTATTTTATAAGAGAACTAGATTTTGATCCGCTCTCTAAAAACGCCGATAACTTTTTACTATTCTAATAAAATTCGATTGAGTTTATAACTTTTATTTTAAAATAATAATTTTCAAGTTTTTCTATTTGAATTTTCAAAAAAATTGTTCTATTATACTATTTGATTTTCTTATCCGAAAGACCCGCGAATCGATAGATCTAGTGACCTGTGTATAATCCGGTTCAAATTTAGTAAAAAGAATTTTAATTAAAAATTCTAGAAAACCAGTAAAAATCTAAAAATATGTACGATCCGATATCATTATTATGTAAAAACAATATAATAAATAATTTTTTTCAAAATAAAATTATTTATATATTCATATTCGATCGTTAAATAATACTATGCATGAAAAAATATATTTAAATTTAATGGAGTGTATAGTTTGCATTAAAATTAGAATTATTATAATTCACAAAATATGGAAAGTATTAATTACCATAAATATAGGGAATATTCATATTATTAATTTAAATAAGTAATATATGTGAGATTTATATCTCTTACGAATTAAAAAATTACATCGCTCTTTTAGGATAAAAAGAATACTAAATTGTCTATGTCATCTTTTTCCAAAATTTTAATTTCATTATGTCATACATGTGAACTTTCCCATAAACAAAAACAAACACATGCATTTACATGTTTTTTTGGAACATCAATTTTACTTTATGTTTTAAGTTCAACTATATTTATTTTGGTGCAGTTATCAGCTATTTATTCTATTTTTATTGAACAGATCAGTGAAACCACTTATACTATTCATTTTTGACATAAACAACTTTAAAATAAAGTAATAAACTACTATCTCTAACCACTATCAAATAAATAGATAAAAAAAATTGAATTCATTTGAAAATTATTAGAGGATAAAACATATGAACCCGGCGCGTAGCGCCGGAATACCACTAGTTACTTATACACCTAACTATATTCAAATCAATAGAAAAATAAATTGAAAAATAAATTAATAAATTTTGCATTGAAATTCTAAAACAAAATTTTACTCTATAATTCACTTGATATGAAACGGATGAAGTATTATAAAGAGCATTAACTTCAATAAAGCAGAACTAACCTGAACCACGCCTTCAAAGTTACTAGATGCAATTTGGCTCTTAATGTAGTTGTTCCAACATATACCACTTAGCTTAGACCGGCTAGCTAGTTCCACCACAGGTTAGTGAATGTCCCTGCCATCATTTATTATGGACTTGCATTCAAATATCTTGATCTTCTTGTTGACCCCAGCCGTGGCGAAAAGCTCCCCATCACGGTCAAACCCAATCGCGCAAACGAGGTTAGCTGAATTCAACAAGTCCCCTTGCTTCAAATCTGCTTTCACTCTCAGCTTACTGAAAGTCAGATACTTGCATAAACCCTCAAGGAATGGATCAATCCACCCGCCTTGTCTAGAATCCGGTTGTGTCAGGTTGCTTACTGAACTTTTACCATCACTACTCAACGCTGAGTAGTATCTTGCCAACGGTTTGTCTTTAGAAGCAGAAGCAGAAGCTTTGATTTGTCTGTATCTTGTTGCAAAGTAGACTGATTCAAGTTTCTTGAAGTTTCTCATTAAACGAGAGTTTTCAAGAAGCGTGCTGTTTAGAGTATCATCCTCGTTTTCTTCTGCTTCAACTCCCTCAGCTCCTTGTCTGATCCGTTTTCCTGAGACCAAGAACGAAAGGACATCGTTTCCTTTTTGCTTCAAGCTCAGCTGTCTTTTTAAGACTCAATATCGGAAGAAAGAAGCGAAACCGTATCACGCAACTTGTCTGCCGTTTCTTGCTTTCTTTGTTGAATCAGAAACAAGAACTCTAGCAGTAACTCCTGCTCCTCGATTCTCTCCCTTAGATCTATCGCAACTTCACGCTCTTCCAAACTCTCTCTAGGTTCGTTGATAAACTCGCTTTTCAGCAACTCACTGCAAGGAGACAAGAAGACTCTATAAGGAAAGAACTTTTCTCATTAAAGAAAGAATCAATCACACCTCATGGACGGTCGATAGGTAGGCTCAGGGTGAAGTAACCACAAGCAGAAGGAAGCTTCTTTAGACCAGTTGAGCAATATCTGAGGCGGAAGAACACGATGTCTTAAGCTAGACATGGTTCTTGACTTCTCTTCTCTAGAAGAGACAGGACAAAACAGCTGCACAAACGGCTCAACATTCATCAAATCAGTTCTCTCAAGAAAACAAAAAAAAAACATATTATTCCACAAACCTCAAAGAGAAGAACACCAAGACGGTAAACATCAGAAGCATAAGTAGTAGCACAACCAGTATCTTCTTTAGGACTTGTATACCAACTCATCTCCATAGCCAAGATCTCTTTCATAGGAAACGGTTGAAACTCCTCTTCTTTGCTCGAGCCACCAACGTCTTGAGACTTCTTCATTGTTGTCTCCTTTGGCCTTTCCTAATCAGACCCGGAATCCGAACAAGAAGCGGACTCGATAAACGAAACGCGGTTGAAGGAAGACATTGTTGGAACTATTTTTTGAACATTATGAATAATGTATTCATATGTCAAAAAAGAAGTTTTATTCGAATGAGAAATGGAGGTCTAATGTGTGTAATTTGAGAAACTTGTATAAAGTAGCAAATACACACATTGGATATTTGAACTTGGATTTGGGTTTTTTGATTTGTTAGTTGGACTTCATGTTCATTGACTTAATCTTATAAACCAAATATATGTTGATCTTTTGTATTGATAAAATATAAAAAAGAAATTCATTTAAAGTATATTATTTAGTTTGAATTGGTCAAACAAAAAATAATTTTACTCTTGATTTCTTGGTCAAAATGTGGAATAAATTCACATACTAATGACAAGAATTAAAACTCCATTAGTGCACCATGGAGGTTTCATTTTTTGTTGAAAAATGAAACTTGTGCTTCTCATTATTTTTCTATAAAAGGCTTGGTAGCATTTAGAAAACACACACATTCATACAATCAAGAACATTTCTCCCACTCAGAATAGTTATGCTAGTATTTTTTATTCTTTTGAGTCTGAGAGTACATCACAGAAATAGGTTCGATAGATTCTGTTTTTCGGTGATGGTAAACAGAAACAATGCTGCAGTTGTATCTTGGGAATCTGAGCGCCATAAAACCGTCACACTACGGGGCGTTTAAAGATTTAAGGAAAGAGATTAACTATCTCGACTCTGCAATTCTTCTTTATTTTTATATTTTGGTATTGAAATTTTAGTTTATGTTCTTATTATTCTTTACAAATATCAGTTGTCCTATGGTAGTAAAATAAGGTTCCTACACTCTTAAATCTTTAAATATTGTTTATGCTTTTGCACTAACAATACTGATATTTGTTAAAAGTTATTGTTTTTTTTAAGAACAGGTTAATCGACTGTCTCGAAACAAAATCTGGATTTGTGTTTTCTTCAACCAGCTTTTGAGATTGTGTAAAGCTTGTGTTCTTGAGCTAACATTATTTTTTGCAGGATCGGTTGAATTATTTAAAATAATTCTCCTGCACTTACGTGTTTCGGTTGTGATTTGCATGATTTATTGGTTATTAGTTTTATTCCTGTTCAGTCAATAGCAGTGATCGATCTTGTTTTCAGCACTAATGATAGTAACACTGGTTTAAGTTTTATGAAACTAGTCAACAGGTGCTGATCGTGGGTTCTAGCAATCGAACGGGAAGATAAATTGCAGGTTGTGGTGTTTGATTATTGATTATATTAAATTGCAAAATTTGATGATTTAAAAAAAATTATGTCAGTTTTTTATCATTTTCAATATGTTTTTTGAAAATAAAAAGAGAAAAAAAAAACTGATGTAGATTTTATATCCAACCGTTACAAATTGCAAAGGAAAAAGGTTTATTGCTTTTGGTCAAAGATATGTTTTAACTATTGATATTTAATTAGTAAAACAATATGTGGAATAAAACGTTTTTCTGGATTACTTATTGTGGAGTTGTTGTTTAAACTTTATTAGTCATATGTTTGGTATTGAGTAGTATATTAATCTGGGTTTGGTTTCTAGTGAACAAACCCATATTTCAATATAGCTAAACCAAAGTGATTAATAAAATCTCGATTTTTAAGAGATCGAATGATATATATATGGAAATGGATTTAGTGAGTCGACGCCCCAAATTAAGTTTGGGAGAGGTCTGCCACATATAAATCATTTGCCATAGGAAATAAAATGTTTGTTGATATTGGTCATAAACATTTATATTTCATCAATGCTTAAATGCAAGTTACAAGAAGATTGACCATGCAAAAACAATGATAATTTTCAGACCAATATGACTGAAACTGACATGTGTATTGTAGTTTATAAAGTCAATATGGTTGAAAATAATCATATATAATGGTGTTTTGATGGCACAAATAATATCTTGTGTATATTTGTTAAAAAAGCAAAATATGTGTTTGGAAAAGATCCAAAACATACAAGTTAGATTTATAAATCAACTTGAGAGAACTATGAAAATAGTTGTATGTAAAATGTGAATTTCTAAGAATGAAACACATTTTTTCAAGAAAATTGTAATAATTTTTGAAATTGCTTTTAATTCATTTAAATCTAAAGGAGTTGTAGATTAATTTTCTAAACTCTTAAGAGATGTTAAATGTAATTATGCATGTTTTGAGCTATCTCAAGAAATGTGGGGGAAGCTTTGCTTACCATATAAAGTCGTTGGCAAGAGGTCATATGAACTTAGTGATAGTTATCACAATATAATTTTTTTTATTAAAAAAAAAAACAAGCTAGTGTCATACACTGAGTTTTGTGTATAATGGTTAATTGTATCTTGAATAAAAGATGACAAAAATCATTAGACAATTGATCTCCACTAATCTCAAGAGATTATGTTCACTATGGTGACAACCTAGGATCCTTTAATTAAAGGTGTGTCATGAGATCAAATTGTTATATCATCAAAAGGAATGGGTCGCCTGTGAATTAAGATGAGGTTTCGCGGTAACTCTACCTAACTGACTGGATATCCCAAAAAATAGGTTCAAGGAGACAACTAAGTGAAACTAAGTCTGTCCAAAGCACTGTAAGACTTCGGTCTATACCCAGTTCCTATGATGATTAAACAGTGCTACATGTAAAGAATACAGGATAAGCATTAGCTTTTAATGATTTGTGTCCATAGCTTTGAGATATGAATGGAGTAGTACATGATACTCCTCTAAACAAAGTTAATGGCAAATCACCTTGTGAGTGTGAAATGGGGCCGTTTCTAGGAGAATGAAGGAAAGACTATATTCTCCAAGTTCACTCATGATTAACCAAGACTGTTCACGGCCAAAATGAACACAATAGAGAACCTAGTTCTGTGAGAGAATGAAGCTGTGTTATGGCTATTGTCTAGGTTTACACCAAAGCCCGGGAGGTTCAAGACATCATGGCCACCTCCTGGCCGAGTAAATCCGATAGCTATTAACAATGACTGGTTCAAGGCTGAAAAATTGCTACCAACTCATCATGCAGTGGATTTTTCGTTTGTACTCTCAAAAGTCCTTAGTTAGGTCTTGTCGAGTCTTGCTAGGAAGTTGAGTCTTGTCTAGAAAGTCTGTCGAGTTGTCTAGTGTCTAGAGTCATTTCTATTCATGTGGGGGATTGTTGGAACTATTTTTTGAACATTATGAATAATGTATTCATATGTCAAAAAAGAAGTTTTATTTGAATGACAAATGGAGGTCTAATGTGTGTGATTTGAGAAACTTGTATAAAGTAGCAAATACACACATTGGATATTTGAACTTGGATTTGGGTTTTTTGATTTGTTAGTTGGACTTCATGTTCATTGACTTAATCTTATAAACCAAATATATGTTGATCTTTTGTATTGATAAAATATAAAAAAGAAATCCATTTAAAGTATATTATTTAGTTTGAATTGGTCAAACAAAAAATAATTTTACTCTTGATTTCTTGGTCAAAATGTGGAATAAATTCACATACTAATTGACAAGAATTAAAACTCCATTAGTGCACCATGGAGGTTTCATTTTTTTGTTGAAAAATGAAACTTATGCTTCTCATTATTTTTCTATAAAAAGGCTTGGTAGCATTATAGAAAACACACACATTCATACAATCAAGAACATTTCTCCCACTCAGAATAGTTATGCTAGTATTTTTTATTCTTTTGAGTCTGAGAGTACATCACAGAAATAGGTTCGATAGATTCTGTTTTTCGGTGATGGTAAACAGAAACAATGCTGCAGTTGTATCTTGGGAATCTGAGCGCCATAAAACCGTCACACTACGGGGCGTTTAAAGATTTAAGGAAAGAGATTAACTATCTCGACTCTGCAATTCTTCTTTATTTTTATATTTTGGTATTGAAATTTTAGTTTATGTTCTTATTATTCTTTACAAATATCAGTTGTCCTATGGTAGTAAAATAAGGTTCCTACAGACATAACGAAACAAGAGGGCCTAACATTATGAACAACAACGCCTTGGGAGTGAGCTGCATTCACAATCTCAACGATTTGTCTGAAAACATGAAAACACTCGAACGCATCCACCGATCGTTCTGGGTTGTCTAACCACTGACGCAAGCTAACGTCTTCGCATTTCAAAGCTCTCACAATATTATCAGCTCTCAAGTTTTCTTCTTTGTGTGAGCCAAGTAAGCTTCTAACATAACCAATGTGAGACAAGAAGGACTTAGAACGATCTCTCTCGGCTGGTAAGAACTCTGAAAACCCAGAGGTGTTTAATCCTCTGGAATTAGATTCTGAAAAACCCTCCATACTACCAATACTTCATGTCTTAAACAAAGAGATTTAGGAAGAAAGAAATGATTTTTAAAGGATCCTTTAGACAGAAAAGACCAAACCTAAATATAAAATTGCAACCTTTGATGACATAAAGAGACAAACACAGAGGAAGGTTCTCGACCACTAAGCTTTTGATTGATCATTTCAAGATTAATATTGTTTGTGGATTTGTAAGACAAAAAGAAAAACTTTTGACGTTTGAATCAAGTCCTGCTCGCCACTCCCAACTATAATAATAGGTGGTTGCTTGAACTTTGTACATCGTTGCGAGATTGTAAACGCGTGTTCCATCGTCTTGTCCTCGAAGGAATATCCAAAAACAAAGGAATAAGGAAAAAAAAACACATTTTTCTCTTTTATTAATCTCAACTAAAAACTACCGAATAAAGAATGAAAATACAGTTTACTTAACCCTCTCGTAAGTTCCAAGTCTAAAAATAGATAGTCCTGCCTAATAAGTTGGAAACAAATCTTCTAAAGGTTTCCTTCCACATGGCCAAAACCCAAATTCAAAGAAAGCCTGACTAGTCAAGGATGCACGCTTGCAAGAAGCTACAAGATGTGTTTCAGCAACCGAGATAGACGTTGTATTTCTCTCGAATAAAAATGAAACAATCAGGTGAACAAGAAGAGTTCATATTTCTTTATATATTAAAAAGGTAATATTTTTTATTGATTTTGTTCTTCTAGATTTAAATTTATAAATATAGCCTGTTTCTACACATCGCTAAGATAATATATGACATTACATGAAACCAAAACGTGACAAGACTTGATTCTATGATCATGAATCAATAAAAATTACATTATTTTTCACTCAAAATACGCCGCGTGTTAAGAAGTTTCAAGCAAATGAGTTTTTTCTTTGCGGTTTGATCATATACATTTTGCCTCTGAGATGGTCAACGGCTAGAAACAGATGAGGGATGATTGGTTGAGACTTGTTGGCTGGATGCTTCTTCAGCTTGATGTTTCCTAACTCGAGCCTTATCGATTCTTGCTCTTCTCACAGCTTCTTGGATATGTCGGTCATGGTCTTTCAACACCTGATCCATGTTTCCTGATGGAACCACCAAAGGTCCTGAGTAATGAATCTTGTGCCCTTTTGATCCATAACCCAACTGCAACCACATAACAAGACAAGTTAGTTCGCTAGTTACTAATAATAGAAAGGAGGACATTTTGGAGGACTTACAAGAACTGAGTCTTTCTTGTTGCTTCTACCATTCTCTTCTTGGTTAGCTTCTTCAGATGTTTCTTTGAAGGAACCTGGAAGCCGAGTCATTCCTCTGCAAGTCTCTTGCTGCGATGCGCTTGTTCTTGTTGCAGCAAAGCCAGGAATCGCCGAGTAATCAGCAGCAGCTATAGATAAAACTTTCTGAGAGGGATCTTGGTAGTTCCTTCTACCCCCCTTTGCGGAAGCAGATCTACGCGTAAGAGGACCTGAATGTGAAGCTCTCTTGTGAGGAACCATAATGTTTCCTTGTGATTCTCTGTTTGGTTCGAATGCTTGTGATGATGATCTTGGTGGATCGATTGGGAAACCAGAAGCAACTTCTTCAGGATGTGGATTAAACTTCTCGCTTCTGCTTCTATTATTATTAGCCTGGCTCTGCCTCTTCTGCAAGTAAAGGGAGAGAGAGAGAGTAAGCCAAAGAAGCTTTAACATCAAAAGAGATAATAAGTTTTATCAATGTTCTAAAATTCGGTTTAGGCGAAACAATTTTCTTAAAATCTAATTTAAAGCGATTCAAATCAGTTTAAACATCAGATTCTTTATACCTGCATAGATGCAACCAGCTCTGCATTGGCGTCAGGGGCAGGGATGGCTCGAGATTCCTTAGTTCCTCTCCTTTCTTGGTGTCCCTTGTTTCCTCCAGCTTGTCTACATACACAGAGAGAAAGAGAGATTCAAGCTTTTTTATTAAGAGCACTACTAGTGATCTAGCATAGTTTGCAGAGGAAAGATTCATGTCAGACCTTCTACTTTCTTCATCACGCATCCTCGCATCAAGCTCTTTGCTGGGAGGATATTTAGGCAAGCTTGAAGGATCACATGGCAGAGGTCTAGTGGAAAAGAACTGAGAACAAAAGAATCATAAATTTGAGGTTACTAAAATGCATAAGAACAATAGAGTTTTTACTGTCTGAGAAGTGTGATTACCTCGCTTTGGAGAGCTGAGTTGGCAGTCCCACGATCGTCAGGATTTACTGAAAGAAGAGTTTCAAGAAGGGCTAAAGCTGGCTGAGGAAACTCCTTGAATGTTTCATCAACTATGCGTTTATAGGGCTGCGTAGGCTTGAAGATCGTCGCATGAGGCAACCTCGATTTCACCCAATAGTCCTCTGAAGGCGAGCCGCATAGCTTGAAAATCTTGTGCAGCTGTTCCACCTGTAAACACCATAAGCATTAAAGAAACTAGTCTCAACGAACTCAGGCAAGAATGCAAAATATTACCTCGGTTCTACCAGGCATAATAGGCTTGCCTGCGTACAGCTCAGCAAGAATACAACCTGTGCTCCACAAATCAACCGCTGCTCCATAGCGTGTTGCTCCGAGCAGAAGCTCAGGTGGACGGTACCAGAGAGTAACCACACGGCTAGTCAAAGGCTGAGTCTGATTCGGATCAAAGAAGCTAGCTAACCCAAAGTCAGCAATCTTTAAAACTCCGCTATTATCTATTAGAAGATTCGATCCTTTAATGTCCCTATGAAGTACACCACGGCTGTGACAATGGTCTAGTCCGCGTAACAGTTGCTGCAAGTAACATTTAACCTGCACACAATGAACAAAGGAAAGGTAAGACTCAGAGAACTGCACACACCGACACATTCAGTAGAAAACAAACATAAAAGGTACCTGTGATTCAGAAAATTTAACAGCAGGATGGGAGGCTAGTCCAGCTAGATCATGCTCCATGTACTCGAAAACAAGGTATAAGCTGCAAGACATTCTTGATGTAACTAAGCCTTCTAGCTTTATGATGTTAGGGTGATCAAGGCGGCGCAATATCTGAATCTCTCTCGCCATAAAACGCACACTTTCCGGCTCTAGATTATCAAATCTAACTTTCTTCAAAGCCACAATCTTCTTCTGGTCCAGGTCTCGAGCTCTATACACATTACTATAAGTACCCTGCCCAATCTGCAATAAACCAATGGCATTAGAGATCTTTCTATATATTTTGGAAAGATGCCAACAGAAGAGTTACTTTGTCCAACTTCTCGAAAGAGTCAGCACGGCGGGGAACCCATCCTTTGATAGCTTCTCCAGCAACAGAAGCCAACCATGGAGGCCAGCCAGCAGCTACATACTCTCCTTCAACTCCTTTAGCTATGGTGATACCCATTGGGAAGTTGGAAGCAGCAACATTCTCTGTCTTCCTCTTCTCCCTTCTACTACTCAAACTCTCCCCACGCGAAACGTTTGGTCTAACACTAACAACATCAGGCTGTTCCTTTGTCCGCCTAAGAGGCTCTTCTCTTCTAGAAGAAGAAGTAACGGGTCTTGAAACAACAGAGGAAGACTTGTCTCTTGGGCTGTCTTCGATAGCAGAAGGCTTACACCAAACACAACCCATTGATCAATCTAAATAAGAAACTGCTTTGAAACTAAACAAGTGGCCCCACATGAAAAGGAACCCTAGCAACTATTTATTGAGTATAACCCAGAAAGGACAAAAAAAGAAGTGGTTTTTATTCCGTAATGTGCCCCCAGATCAAGACGACGGTTTCAGGAACTAATGATTCGTGTAGGGAATAGAAAAGGCAACCAGAAGATTCTCAACAGCTATGAACTTGTCTGCGTAAAGCAAGTACCTTTTTCGAGTGATTGTAGAGAGAGAGAGAGAGACTAAAACAGAGGAAGCAAATGTAAAGTTGAGAACTTTGCACGAAAATTCTTAAACAGAGAGAGAGAGAGAGAGAAATCAAAAGGGCTTAACAGAGGCTGCTTGAGAGAGGAACGGATCTAGGGGGCGGAGAGATTTTGAGAGACATATGTGTGTGTTGAAGCAGAAGGTGAATTACAAGTTTTGCAAATATTGGAAAAAAAAAAAGAGAGATTTTTTAAATAGATAAATAATTATATTCGGGTAATAAAGATTTTCACCGTATATTTAGATAAAAAGACTATTATAGCACCAAACCAAGTTTTTGTTCCCAAAGTAGCACTCAAGGTTCGAAGTCACAAAAATAGGTTTCATTAAAGAGGTAAATATACACTTATATTCTTTGGGTTAATTAATCCAAACCTTAGGTTTTAGAGTTAAGGGGTGGGGTTTTGGAATTAGGGTTTAAAATTTTATAAAAAATAAATACTAAAATAAAAAATAAAAATTTTAAAAACAGTTTCAAAAAGTATTTTTAAATTATAAAAAGAAAATTTGAAAAAAAATAAAAAAAAATTCAAAAAAAAAATTATAAAAGTTTTGAATCTGAAAACATATAATCTGAAACTATAAAAAAAATTTCTTTTTTTTTATTTTTTTATTTTTTTTTTTTTATTTTTTTTTATTTTTGTTTAGTTATTTAATTTTAAACCAAGGGTATTAGGGATATTTTACCCTTTAATGAATGTCATTTTTGTGACTTTCTCCTTCTAGTGCTATTTTTGAGACATAAACTTCAAAAGGTGCTATTATTGACAATTGCCCGTATATTTATGAGTAGTGGGTGAATTAAAATATGAAAAGAAAAAAATCTTATAAAACAGTAAAATGTCGTATAACTTTTCTTTTTGGAAAATCGAAGCTGGGACATGCGAAAGACATTCTTGATTCGTCAAAACCACGCGCTTTTAAACACTTAACAATCATAGGTTAGAAAACTAATCAAAATCCTTCTTCTGATAAGTGTGTCTTTTCATTTTCTTTGGGCAGATGTATCTTCATAGAAAAACAATTTTTACCTTTTCTAATTGATTTTTACTTTTAGAAGACGTCTAAATCAATGAATGTTCGTTCTTACTTAAACTAGAGATTACCGCGCTACGCGCAGTTTGTTTGTCTATAAATATTAAATCTTAGATTTTAAAAAGAAAATTAAGTTTGTTTTTTTAATATTATATCATTTATTTGTTTCGATATATTTATTTGTTTGAAATATCATTAATTTATGTTAACATATTAAATGTCTCTATTAATCTTTTCGTAACCATGTTTAAATCTTTCTTAAAATTTAAAATACTCTATATTTAATAAAATAAAAAAAATTCTATCATCTTATGTATATTATATATTTTCTTATATATCGTCTGATTGATTTTGAATTATTTTTTGAAGTATAGGTAAATAACCTTTATTTCATATAAATATATAATTTTATAAATGTGTAATAATTTTGAATACTTAAATCTGTAAATTTTGATAACCAATAAAATGATTCAGCAATTCTTTAAGTTTTGAAGCCATAATTTATTTTCAATATTAAACTTTTTGGTATTTTTTATTTTGTAAATAATTATTTGTTATAAAAATATGAAATATGTAGTAGATTTCAATATGAAAAATTATGTATTTAGTTACTACATAAAAGGATATTGAGTACTATTAACATATTCACAGATGGTCACTTATTTAACTAATCTTAAAAAATTTCTCTTAACGTTAAAATTCTTAGGTGTTAAGTTTCAAGATAGAATCTTATTAACATATTCTTTCTCTGTTAGAAAAAATCAGAGACATGTATGAAATCGGAAGCATAATATTTAAATATGGACACGTACCTCTTCATCAATCATCAGCATCTCAAGGCCGAGAAGGAAGCTTCCTTTGAAATTATTGCGAGCTTTCCAAAAATAGATTAGCTTAAAAAGCAACTGGGAATCTTCAGATCCTGATGAAACCTTATTGAAGAAAAGTGGAGAATGAACTTGGGTGGTGGTAACTGCCGTTTGATTTGCCATAAAGCTAGGAATGAATTTGAAGATCTGAGCAATAGATTTTTGGCTTGAGGAGGCATCGTTATGATTGATTAAGAGGAGGGATGTGGAGAATTAGACGCCGATTTGTCTGGAGAAGTAATTAAATAGCTTTAATTCGTCGTTATAGCCGTCGCAAGCGTTATACGGAGGAGATAGGAAGACAGTGAGTTCTGAAAGGTCTTATGTAGACGTCGTAACAAAATTAGGTTGGAGTAAGAAGGTAACAAAACAAATGGGTAATTAAAGCTAAAAGGCCTATTCCACAGTACAGATTCGTAGCCCAACGACTTAACATCCATGATGACATAGAGAAATGATTGGTTGCAAATTTTTTCACTGACGTGGACAACTTAAAAGGGCTTCATATTCTCTTTTTAATAGTGTAAGATTTAAACACATCATGGTATCATAGATTGACCCCTTTCTTTTTGTATTTCTGAATTGTTGTTCAGATATTTTCATAGTTGCCCGTTACAAAACTAAAAATAAAAAATTTCATAGTTAAGTATTCTATTAACAGTCGGCAAAAAAAATCTATTAACAACATATATTTCTAATTTCTACCTACCATAATTCAAAGTTATAGTTTACTGTTCTAGAAACATTTTTTAAATAACGATATAACAAAAATAAACAAAAAATAACTGCTACATCAAAAACTCTTTTTAAATTGATGGATCTTGAAACTAAAAATAACCAAATAAAAATTTTATTTAGTGCTTAGAAAGTAACTAGATGATAATCTGCGCAGTAAATTTTTTAAAAAGTATAGTGTACTTAAATATTATAAACAATATACATTTTGTTATCAATAACATTTTTTATATTTGATTAGAGGTGGACACTTGAGTACCAATGGGTTCGATTCGGATCCTTGAGGACTTAGTTCGGTTCGGATCTTTACGGGTTTGGTTCGGACTTGGGTTCGGATAACCTATTTAAAATTTTCAGAATTAAAGTTTATATATACTTTAAATTTTTCAAAATCTGAAAATAAAAATAATATATAACATAAAAATTTTAATAATGTATGCCAAAATACTTAAACTTAACATTAAAAATTGGTTTAGCTTAAATATTTGGATAGGAAATCAATAGATATTTTAAGTATTTTAGGTATTATAAGTATCGTTAGCTATTTTAAACATGTACTAGATTTTGATCCGCGCTTCGAAAGCGCGGATTTTTCTTTGGATTGTAAACAAATATTATGAATTAGTATTTTAAAATTGTTATGCATTATTATGTTATAAAAGTTCTATTATATCAAAGAAAAAAATTATTTAAAATTGTATAATTTATGAATTAGTTTATTTATGATTTTGTATATTTACTCTTATGTAATTCTCTCTCTTAGATATGAACATTTTACCAGATCCGTGAAACCAAACTGAAACCGATCTAGAAATATTGGTGTTGTTTGAGTTTGGATCTAGGGCAAAGTACATATTCAATTTTGTTTTTGGACCTGCAAGTTTTCTTTGAGTCAATATCCTAATCGAGACCCAACCTAATACCCAAGTACCTGAATTTTTTGTGTATATTAGGTATATTCGAGTATTTTAGATATGTTTTTGGTCTTGCGAATAGTTTTTAAGTTTTGCGTTCAGGTTTTCGATTTTAGTTTCGGGTTTTGAGTAAAATTGTAATAAAAATATATATAGGGTATTCGGAAATTTTTTTGGGTATTTTTCGGTTCCTCTGGTCAGATTTCATGTAAAATTTTGGATCTTTTCGGTATTTCAATATTTTGGGTACTTGTTTGGGTTTTTGGGTATGTGTTTTAGTATATTTTTTTGGGTTTTCAGGTACTTCGAGTATTTTTTGGTTCCTCAATACCCAAACTAATTCGGACCTGTTACGTACCTAAAAATTACATGTATTTTATAGGTATTTGAATTATAGATTTAAACCGCCCAGGACCTGAAAAGAACCAATCCAAACCTAAACCAAAAAATTAAATACCTAGTTATGTCCAAATATTTAGGACCCGAAATGAACCTGACCTGCTGACTGAGATCAGACCTACACTCTCTGATTGTATTTTGTTTTTGACCTTACACTCTTTGATTGTATTTTGTATGCATTTTATAAGAGTTAGATTTTTTGAGTTAATTATCTTTAAGATGTACTTGAAATATTTTTGGCTAATTTAATAGTATAAATTTGTAAAGTTTTTAATAGTTTTAAAACTTATTTTAAATAACAAATTTTATGATAAATACTTTGTATAAAAAATAATTTAAAGTAAAATATATAATTTTCAACATATGGTTTACTTTATTAAATTTGATTTTGTATATTTTAGAATATATAATGTATGATGACATGGTATAGTATGATATATGATATATGTTAATTTTTAAATGAGTTATGAAATCTGTTAAAGTTGATAAAGTTATTGAATTTAAATAGTATATATGCGGTATATTATTTTTTGGTTAAAATATTTTGTAACAATGTTGCTATATCTTGGTTTTTAAAATAGGATAAAAGTATAAGAATATTTAATTTTTGATTTGTTTCAAATTTAGATACTTTTCGAAGTAAGATATATTCTTAGCAAATATATGAATTAACTTTTTTCATAATTTAAAACAGAAGTATTGAAAGGATGGCGTGTATTGTTACATAGTTGGTGGATCAAACGACTTATATAATTTATTTATATTGGGTGAAATGAGTCATTTATTAATTATGAGACTAATGAGACATGTTTAGAGAATAATATAATAAAGTATATGTGGTACATTATTTTTGTGTAGCAAATGGTACGGTCATCTAATAAAGGATAGCATATATGTCGTATAACTTTGTTCTTGTACAAAATAATGTGGTCTAATAAATAAATGTATTATTAAATGTTTGTTAGAGAAATATTTGGTTACTTATTGTTAATTAAATATTATGGTAAGATCAAAAATATTGTTAGTCAAGGAAATGGTTCAAACTACCTTTTTAAGTAGATTTATTAAAACTTCTTCCCTTTTAATAGTATTGATTTATAACTATTTGTATATATTTTCAAGTATTTTGGACAACTTAAAAACGTCTTATATATTTGTATATTCTTTTAAATATTAAATTTAAAAATAATTGATATATTTAAGTATATAAATCTTGTTATGATATATTCAGATACCTAAAATATTTCGGTGTGGATCGGGTTTGGTTTTGGTTCTCTAGATACCAAAACTTTGAACCCATTTGGATATCTAACCAAATTTGGTTAAAGTTCGGTACGATTCTTTGGATCGGCCTTGGTTCGGTTTTCCGGATTCAGATTTTTTGCCTAACCCTATATTTTTATTGTGACAAAATTTTAAACATAAATGATTATGATTCATATTGATTTTGGATATGTAACAATTTTTAAACCACAGCACATTTTACTATGTACATGGCTCATTTAGTTAATCATTAAAAATTGTTCTCGACATGTTTAAGAATAACAATGTGCTGAACTTAAAAAACATTACCATTTCAGATTGTCAATCGACGTTTCCAAATATTTTTTTGTCGGTATTGTGACGAATAGAAAAGGGGTTAGGGTTAGGAAATAAAATTTGTTGTGCAATTCATGTCCTTGCTAGGTAATTTCAATAACTTCTTAATAAATATTAGTTGTATCGATCTCTTGTAAGATTTTTGAACAATATTAATTAATAAAATCTTACACTTGCTACAGTAATCAGTTGTTTCTCAATTAATATATAGGAGATTACAATAATCACATAAATCAAAACAATACCTCTTGTTTATTTACAATATATTTATGGTAAATAAATCAAAATAATTATTTTATTTATTTTATATGGTATATAATTATATTTCAAAAATATTGACATAAATATATAGCATATTTTATAGAAATATTTATTATTGAGATTTCCTATTCATATGGTTTTATTAACATTTGTATATCTGATGTAACAAAAAATTTAAACCATTAATCTCAAAATTTGTGATGTAGTATTTTTTGATGCAAATTTCAAAATTAAAATATTTATGTATTTTTAAATGGTATATAGTTTAATTTAAACGATATACACACACACACACACACACACATATATATATATATATATATAAATCAAAGGGATTTCTAACATTTTTTATAATTTAAAATCATTTTTGAAAATTGAAAATATAACATATAAAAAATCTAATTTTTATTATTATATGGTTAATGTGATATATTGTTTGATTTCTTTTAATAATATAAAATTAAACAAAAATGAGAAATGATGCAAAAATTGTTATCAAATATTTATTATTCATAATTATTAATTATGATATATATGTTAATCATATTAGATAACTCCATACCTTCTATTTAAGGAAAAAAATACATGTTTCTTATATTTTGGGTTAATATAATGTTTCTTAGTAATTAGATTTTTGACTAATATTTTTTTCAATCGATTTTTTAGCTGCCACATAAAATTAATTGACATCTTAATTAAATGACAACTCAACGAGGTTCTTTTGTAATTATTAAAAATTACATGTCATAATTTTCTTAATGTTTCTCTATTAATATGTAGTGTATAATTGAGTAGACTAAAATACGAGCAAATATATTATTTGAAATTACAACCAAGTGATATATTTACTCGATTTACTTTAAGTTACTCAATTACAAGCAAGTATTTACACCCAAAAAAATTACAAGCAAGTATGACGACTGACGAGGGTGTTGAAAGTTCTGTGGAAAATAAGTAAAAGCCAAGTCGTCGTCTTGGGACGAAAGACGTTAGTGTTTTCGTATTCGCTTCCAGTTTCATTAATAAACTAAAATATTCTTGTTTATCTCCATAATCCTTGCACTGATGAGTTTGGCTTCAAAAAACAATTCTGTAATCTAATTTTGGTATTACTAAAATAAAAACAATAATTGCAATGGATGGTCAACTAGTACTAGTTTACACGCAATCAAACAAAAATCTTATTTCATACAATTATATGTATTTCTATTCTCATTACTGGCATTACAAACTAGGACTAACACTTTAATGATATCTATTTGAACCAAAAACTTCAGTTTTATGGCAAAATGATTTGTTTGATATCGATAAAATAATATTTATAAGAATTTAGAAACACAATAATCAACATTTTAGACAATACAACATTTGGGCCCATTTGTCTCTCTGAGGACGGCTAAGCTAGTTATATGTAGAACATAAAATCAATTCATACATCAACCATGTGAATGATACCATGGTACTAACACTATATTTAACTTTTAGATATGATTTATTATGTTTGTGTTTTAGTTTTATTTTTTGAAACGTAGATATAAGATAGAAGATAAGTAAAACAAGATGAATGTATAATAAAAACGCATTGGGACAAGCAGTATCGGTCCAATCCAAAGGCTGGAAGCAAAAAAAAGAAATCAAGGCCTATTTATCAAAGGTATTTTTTATAAAAAAAAAAAGCTTTAAAGGAAATGGGTAAAAGAGGAATAGAACCCATTACCTCGCTCACACAAAAGAGCTAAACTAACCACTAGCCTACTTGAAACTTTGGTATTTTATCGGCCGATTTAATACTTAACTAAACTAGGGCCGGAAGCCCAAGCTTCTAATGCTTCCCCTCAGAGACGGTACTTGGGACAAGGTTTTAAATTTTAACAATAATTTCAATACGCTTAAACCATCTCAACGTATAACTGTAATGTATATGGAATCAAATCTTGATTTTGCTCATGTGTTCTTAGGTTGACTGACTTTTTTATCGAGAGTTATGGCTCATTGCAGAAACCCAAGCCTTAAGCTTTTGTGGGTGTTTTTTCTTCTTCTTCTTCTTCTTCTTCTTCTTCTTCTTCTTCTTCTTCTTCTTCTTCTTCTTCTTTCACGATGCTCACTTGAAATTCTAAAGAGAAGGAAAAGATCTGTCTCCTTCTTATGTTGCTGGTGCTTAGGCCGCCATGCTGCTCCTGCTGAACCTTGCAATTGTTGTATTTGTCTTGGCAACAAAGTTAAATTTAAATAGGAACAAAACCGGGCCATCAAACCGGTTTTGACATCGATATGGAATATCCTTCCTGTGTTGGACTGTTGGATATATATAGTAGTGAAGATGGAAGCATAACATTATCAAGAATAAGCGTGGAGAGGAAGTCTACAAGCTTATGGGAAGGATAACATGTTATCCTGGCTAGACTTAGCGACCTTAGTCAAACATGTGTGAACTGGATAAACGTGTTTTGTGCGCCCTGTTTTTCATCTTTTCTGTTTTGTTGTGCTTCTTCTCTCTGTTATATGCAAAGCGTCATCTTCGTCAATCTGACTCTCTTGTGCATTGATTTGCTTTTGGTACGTGTTTGACGCTAAAGGTTTTAGGGAGATATCTTTGAAGCTGAAGTTTCATCACATGGACCAGTTCCATGCATGATGCAGCTGTTGCTTCACCTATATTTCGTATATGACATATATTATATATATAGCCTTTTCAAAAAAAAAAACACATGTATATATATACTGTTTAGAGTATCTGGATAGTCAAGAAAAATCAATTCTATCTTTTGTTGTTTTTCAGGAAAAATGACAATTCAAGAACCGATAAACAACAACTGGTGAAAGAACGTCCATTTCTACATGTTTGTTGACGAAGAAACGCATTCATAACTTAAGAACACTTTGAGTTACACAAACAATACAAGAGAGTGGGATTGTGGAGGATCATTGTTGTTCATAATGTCATTCTTAAGAAGTCTTCTATTTAGGTATTGAAATAAGATTTCTTAAGAAGTCTACTCTACAAAAGACATTTTGAGAAGTTTTTCTTTGTAAATATTGGCTTAATTTTGAATTTAATTTTTTTTCGAAAATGCCAGAAAAGACTTCTTGAGAAGTCTTCTTGGAATAACATGTTAATTTTGTAATTGACCGAAGTTTGTCAGAAACTTGACTTTTTATAGAAGATTTCCCGAGAAGTCTTCTCAATATCACAAGAAGTCTACATGGGATACTTTTGCAATTGACTATATTTGACTTTTCCAGAGAAGACTATAGAAGTCTTCTGTACCAAAGATTTGACCAAAATCCGAAATAAAATTTGAGAGAAGTCTTCTCATTAATATTAAATGTTTCACTATTATTTTTCAATTGCAAAAGTAACCCACACAAAATTCTTGCGACATTGAGAAGACTTTCAGAAGACTTCTATAGAAGTTTTTTCGAGAAGACTTCACGAGAAATCTTCTATAAAAAGCCAAATTTCTGACAAACTTCGGTTAATTGCAAAACTAACCTATTTATCCGAGAAAACTTCTCTAGGATTTTTGGGGTTTTTTTCTTAATAAAGGAAAGTTAAAGGACTTCTAAGGAAATCTTCTTGATGGAGAACACAATTTACGAAGTCTTCTACAAGTCTTCGCAAATAGATCTGAGAAAAAAAATGATTAGATTACTTGTTTAGCTTCTCCAACCAGAACTTCACTACAAAAGGTACCAAGTCGTTAATGACCACGAATCATGAGCTTCAATGTCTCTATTAACCTTACAAAGTTCAGAATCAAAATCTTGGTTTTTTGGATAAATTTGAAGAAAGAGTGAAAGAGATGTGATTTTTTGTGCATAAGTAATGAGATATGAAGAGTAAAAATAGAAACTTTGGTTTATTAAGAGCTTTAAATTGGTTGTTCATGATGGTTAGTGTATTGATGGTAATTGCAATATTGTAAATACTTGGTGAAAATGAGGATGATAGGGTAAAATAATCACTTTCAAAAAAAAAGAAAAAAAAATATAATGACATTTTCGTGAATAACTTGAACTTCTAGGGTTAATAGGAAAAAAAATTTCAAAAGAAGTATGGTTTAATTTTGTGTTTGACTTGTAATTTTAGGTCATATTTGAAAAAAAAGACCTTTTCAAAATTGGGTCAAGCAAAATATTTAGATTTATATCCTAATTTTTATTTGGGTTTTTATCAAATATGACAAAAATTTCAACTCAAACATAAAAATAAGCTATGCTTTTTTGAAACTTTCTTTTTCCTTATTCACCTTAGAAGTTCGAGTTATTCACGAAAATGCAATTACTTTTTTTTTTCTTTTTTTTCGAAAATGAGTCTTTTACCTTATCATCCTCATCTTCACCAATTATTTACAATATTGCCAATACCATCAATACACTAACCACCATGAACAACCAATTTGAAGCACCAAAGTTTCAATTTTTACTCTTCATATCTCATTTCTTATGCACACAAATCACATCTCTTTTACTCTCTCTTCAAATTCATCCAAAAAAATCAAGATTTTGATTCCAAGCTTTGTAACGTTCATAGAGACATTGAAGCTCATAATCTGTGGCCATTAACGACTTGGTAGCTTTTGTAGTGAAGTTCTAGGTGCTTGGAGAAGATAAGCAAGCCATCTCATAGATTCAAAGTATGAAATCTTTTTTTTCTCAGATCTGTTCGCGAAGACTTTCAGAAGACTTTGGGAAGACTTTCAGAAAACTTTGCTAGATGTGTTCTCCATCAAGAAGATTTCCCTAGAAGTCTTCTAACTTTCCTTTTTAAGAAAAAAAAAACCAAAAAAATCTCAGAGAAGACTTCTCGAAAAGTCTTCTCGGATAAAAATGTTAGTTTTGCAACTGGCCGAAGTTTGTCGGAAATTTGACTTTTTATAGACTTCTCAGGGAAAACTTCTATAGAAGTATTCTAAAAGTTTTTCCGAAGTCTTCACACTATCGCAAGAAGTCTGCGTGGGTTGCTTTTGCAATTGAAAAATAATAGTAAAAGATTTAATATTAATGAGAAGACTTCTTTGGAAGACTTCTATAGAAATCATTTCTGAAAATGTCGAATATAGTCAATTGCAAAAGTATCCAAGGTAGAATTCTTACGACATGGAGAAGACTTCGGTCAATTGCAAAACTAACATGTTTATCCAAAAAGACTTGTCGAGAAGTCTTTTCTGGCATTTTAGAGAATTTTCAAACTCAAAATTAAGCCAATATTTACCAAAGAAAACTTCTCAAAATGTCTTCTTTAAAGTAGACTTCTTAAGAAGTTTTTCTTCGTAAATTTGCAATTGCAAAAATGACCTAAATAGATGACCTTTTAGGAAGTCTTCTACGCCAATGTTTATTAAACTTTCATTTTCTCTACAATTAAAATGACTTTTTAATATTTTCTTATTAATTCATGTGTATTAGTAAATATTGGGCCTTGTGGATGAAATTCATAACTTATTTGGTGATAATTATGAGATTTCAAATATTTATGTTTGCTGATGTTTCTAGCTAATCCGAGAAGAGATTTTTCTGGAAAAGTCTTCTACGTTAGATTTTCAAGTGTAAAGTAACTTCAAGATATGTTTTTAACTTTCAATAGTGTTAAGTAACTTCAAGAATATCAAGTCATGTGTTTAATGTATATTTTTGGATCATAAGATATAATTTTTAACCTACATGAGATTTAAAATTTCAACTTTCAC
The DNA here is from genome assembly GCF_000309985.2 of Brassica rapa. Classification (NCBI taxonomy): domain Eukaryota; kingdom Viridiplantae; phylum Streptophyta; class Magnoliopsida; order Brassicales; family Brassicaceae; genus Brassica; species Brassica rapa. The sequence continues at coordinate 10,476,253 of NC_024799.2, forward strand.
TTAAAATTCAAGTTTGATCTTTTGTGGATTTGACTAAGTTTTCTTGTGAAGTCTTCTCTCTTTGAAGTCTTCTCTCTTAGTTTTAGTAAATTTGACTAAGTTTTTGTGTAGTTGTGTTTTGTTATGAGTTGATAGAATGATTTAAAATTTCTTGGTATGCTGTATCAATAACTTCAATAATGTCAAGTACTTTTGGAAAAACGTGAACATATTTACCAAATTCTTTTGATTAACATCTCTTCAAGTTTATAAAAGAATTCACAACTAAAATAGTACACATACAAATAATAAAACAGACCATAAACAAAACTACACATGGAGCTAGATATCATTTCTTAATATAGATAAGCTTGAACTCCACTTGACATCATTCATTTGTACCAATTTGGGCAGAATACTTCGTGGAAAATCTTCTAGCATAAAATACATTAGAAGACTTCTTGGGAAGTCTTCCGAAAATCTTCTAAGAAGTTTTTCAAAGTCTACTCAGATCTGAAAAATGTATGCATATTCAAAAGCATTCAAACGGCTTCAAGACAGAGAAATCTTCAAAAATAAATTTTTATGCTTAAATAATAAACAAAAAAAATCACATTAGGTTGAATCTATAACTTTTTAGAATCTAATACATAAATACATATCCAAAATTTGTACCACTTTGGGCAGAAAACTTAGGAAGACTTTCTGAAGACTTCGTGGAATGTCTTCTAGCATAAAATGCATCTCAAGAATTCTTCCGAGAGTCTTCTAAGAGTCTTCTGGGAAGTCTTCTACCGTCTAACTCAGATCTGAAAAATTCAGATAAAACTTCAAAAATATTGTTTTTATGCTTAATAATAAACAAAACAGACACTTTAGGTTGAATCTATAACTTTTTAGAATCTCATTTATAAAACACACAAAATACATATCCAAAATTTGTATCACTTTGGGCAGAAGTTCTAGCATAAAATGCATAGGCTTGCATAGAAGTCTTCCGAGAGTCTTCTAAGAAGTCTTTCGAAGTCTGTCTCAGATCTGAAAAATCTGCAAATTCAAAAACATTGACATGGCTTCAAATCAGAAAAAACTTTAAAAATATAATTTTATGCTTCAACAATAAACAAAACAGTCACATTAGGTTGAATCTATAGTTTTTTTATAATTTAATATATAAAACACACAATAATACATATCCAAAAGTTATAGATCTACTTTTGAAGGAGTGAAAGATGAGAACCATGTAATGAAAAACCTGTAAAAACAAGATAAATTAGTGAAAAGACATAAAAGAAATGAGAAATGGATTAAGAGTTTGGTGTTTTGATGTTCAAAGAGATTAGAGAGAGGTTGGAGAGTTTTAGAGTGAGAAACATTGCATTTTTGTTGAAGCCATTTGAGAAGAAAAAGGAGAATGTGTAAATTTTATTTATAAATGAAGACAAAAAATTCTAATTAGATAAAATATTTTTGATACAGAAGACTTCTTGGAAAAAATTTTCATACCCTAAAATAAAATACATGTGAAGACTGCTGGAAGACTTCGCTTTAGGCGAGAAACTTTAATTCTACTAAAATTTAGGCGGGAAACTTAAATTCTATAAAAATTTAGGTGGAAATATGCTAGAAGACTTCTTGGGAAGTTCTCTTGTGAAGTCTTCTGGAAGTCTTCTTGGGAAGTCTTCCAAACCACAACCTAATCAAATAACTAACTAAATAGTAAATAACAATTCATTAAACTTAAAATAAACTTATAAAGTGTTTAATATACATAAAATTAAACACATGTAGGTCAGATTTTTGAAGCTAAGATTCCAAAATCTAGCCCTAAATATAAATAATACTATAACATATGTTACTAAACCTAAACCAAAGTCTTTTCAGAGTCTTCCAGACCCTATAATCAAATAACTAGGCAAAAAACACTTCTTTAAACTTAAATGAAACGTGTTTAAATCAAGTTTTTAGATAGTCACTAAACATGTCAAACTATTTTTTTTTTTAAAAGATAAGGTTTCAAAATCTAACCCTAAAAATACCAACAATAATATAACATATGTTACCAAACCTAAACCAAAGGCTATCATGACTCAATCTACATTTTTAAAATAATTGAATTTTAGTAAAACTAAATTTCCATCATTTAGAAATGCTTATTAATACATGATTTTGATTTTTTTCTCTTTCAAAATATTTTTTTATAAAATTTATTAATTACTTTTAAAATCTAATACATGAGAATATTTTCCTTAGAAGACTGGAAGACTTCGATTTAGGCGGGAAACCTAAATTCTTCTAAAATTTAGGTGGAACCATAAATTCTACTAAAATTTAGGCGGGATATGCCAGAAGACATCTTGGGAAGTCTTTTGTGAGTCTTCGGATCCTATAATCGAATAACTAGCAAAAACACTTCCTTAAACTTTTAAGATACTTAGAAAGTGTTTAAATCAAGTTATTAGATAGTTTCTAAACACATATAGGTCAAAAACAATTTTTAAAAAGATAAGATTTTGAAATCTAACCCTAAAAATACCAACAATACTATAACATTAGGTAGTAACCCGTGCTATGCGGAGAGTAAAATAGTTTATTAGATTATTTATTGTATGTCGTACTAAAGGATTTGTTGTATAGTTTTTTTCTGGGGATGAGCATCATATATTCGTTCGGATTTAGTTAATCTATTCGGATTTCAGATTTTTAGGGTTAAAAATTTAAATCGTATTCAGATATTTACAAATTTTGGTTTGGATTTGGTTCGAATCATTGCCAGTTCGATTCAGATTTGAGTTCAGATACCCATTTTAATTAGGTATTTTTAACAAAAATCAAAATAAAGTTAATATTAAAGTAAAATAATATAAAACATAAAAAATGTAATAATGTAAGACTAAATATTTAAATTTACATAAAAATTAGTTCAATTTAAATATTTGGATGGAGAACAAATAAATATTTTTTGTATTTTGAACACTTTCTGTTATTTTTAGATATTTACTTGTGACTATGTTGATAATTTTAGATATTTTCATATTTTTGAATATCTAACAGATATAAATTTAAAATAATTAAAATATTTAAATATATAATTGTGATTTAGATATTTCTGGTATCCAAGTTATTTTAGTGTGGATCAGATTAAAGTCTGGTTATCTGGATATTAAATTTTTAGATCTATCTGAGTAATTAATCAATTTTAGTTTGTGGTTAGTATTGCTTTCAAATCTAGTTCAGTTTGGTTTTTGGGATTCTTATATTTTATCCATACTTACTTTCTTCTACTAGTATAAAGCAAAATAAAATAAATGTAAAACAAATATTCTCGGTTTATTTAACATACATAATTATTGAACTATACTTTAAAAATACCAATAAAATGGTTGAGAGTCATGTCAATATTTTTGGGCATGTTGCAAATTGACGTAGTCTAAAACTAATAACTGGTATTTTCTTATAATGTGATATCTTCACCCATCACATGAATTATGTTTTCAATCGATTTCACAAATTTTCTTTTCTTTTAAAACTTTTCTGATTTCTGATTTTTTCTTGTAATCAAATTATATTTCTAATTTTTGATCTGATATGAAAACTCCGTAAAGAAAAACAATATTTGCTTAACTAAAGATCCGACTTTGTGTGTAGTATTTTTACCTCAATATCCTTAAGTCATAACCAATCACAATTATTTATTGTTTTCGTATACAGAAGCCTCAACCATGACTAAGTTCGGCAAGATACAAAACTTTCAATTTCTAAAAACATTCTCATTCAATCATTTTAGTTGATGTGAATCGCAATAATTTTTTAATTTCTTTCTTTCAAAATGATATTGTTTAGTAGTTGTACGGAGAAAACTTCATTTTACTAATACAAAGGTTAAAAGTTGAAGAACTAAAAATAAGAGGATTAAAAAAAATTAGTGTCAACACATTAAATTTATGCGGTTGAATTAAAAAAATAATATGTGAACGCATTAATTTTTAAATGATTGTGAGGCCGACACGTCATCATACTCAAATTGAAATCGATGTGAGGCTGACACGTGTTCAATATATAGTGTGAAAGCATTAACTCACAATTTTTCTCTTTTAATATATAGGGGATATGTTACCAAAACCTAAACCAATGACTATCATGAATTAATCTACATTCACTCATCTATGTTGAAAATAATTCAATTTTAGTGAAACTAAATTTACATCATTTAGAAATATTTATTATTACATGATTTCAATTTTTTCCCATCAAAATATTTTTTATTAAAATTTTAAATTATTATAAAGATCTACTCATGCGAAGGGTTATAATAGCAAAACTCAATACTTGTTTTATGTTTGATCATAAGGAGGTTGTTGTAATTTCATTAGATTTTTGGTTTACTTTTGCATTTGATTGAATTTTGGATACACTTTTGCATTCAAAATCAAATTTTGAGTCATTTTTGACAATTTCTCTTTTTAATATACTTATTTAATTAAGTTCAAATAACTTGATAAATTAAAATTAATGACTCATCGGTTAAAATTATTGAGAACATGAAAAATAAAAAAACATTATCTAAAATTCTAAAAACATGACAAGTGATCAAATTCAATTCTCAAAATAATAGTATTGATTTTAGAATTTAATTTAATCATATAATGAAGAATTAGTTGGGACGTGGGATTTAAAATTGTCTACCTGCCCTTCCTAGAAGAGAGAAAATAAAATTGTTCATAGCGTGACCCACATCAAACCAAGAACCTTATTATAAAACCCTTTCTATATAAAAAGTATATATACTAATTAAAGAAATGAAAAATCATGTAATCTGTCAAAAGTCCAAATCCCAAAATCAGATCATCTCTCTTCCCAAAAGCCAAGTCCATACCTTCCTCCTTCATTCATTTCCTAAACCAGCAAGATCCTGTGAACAAAAGCTTTCCATTTTTCCTTTTTAACTCACAATCATCGTTTACTCCATCTGATAAAACCCACAAACTCTCTTTCTTTTTCATCATGACTACAGCAACTTCGATGAACCCATCTCTCTTTCGTGTATTTTGTATACTCCATTCTGTAATAGCTCTAACGAGTGGAACCCTGATGATGTTCTACACAGAGAAAGCGTCCATCTTTGGACCAGGAAGTGAGATTGCTAGCAAACTAAAGGGTTCAACGCCACATGATGAGCTTCTCATTCAGATTTCTCAGTCGTTCTCTGGTTTGCTTCTCTTTGCCATTGGGTTTGTACTGTTCATGGTGTCTTTCGTGAAAGACAGAGAGTTTCATAGCTTCTTCGCTGGAGGGTCTGTGATTCTTTACGTGTTAATGGCTTCGTGGAGGGTTTTGTTCGAGTGGAGAATCGAAGATCTTGCTTATGAATGGCCTAAACAAGCTCTTGGAGACATAGCTTTGGGGATCTCTTGGGTTTTCTTTCTTGTTTATTCATGGAGAGAAAAGTACGATTGATTGGTTGATGATGTAATTAGTTTTTGTTCTAACTTGTGGGATAAGTATAAAGATTTCATCTTCAGATTTGGTAAAAAGGAAACTGAAAACATTTGTCCGAATTCAGACAAGATCAAACAATAAACAGTTTGGATTCACATATATATTCAGAAGATCAAAGTATTAAAACGACTGATTTTTTTTAAATATATTTTGTGTTGTTTTTTAATGTCTTGTTCTATATTAATATATGCTGTGTAGATCCCCTATTAATCCATCGAAAATCATTCTGAAAGGAGAATCTGATATTCTTATTTTAGATTACATATTTACATTATTATATTTGTTACTCTTGTCAATGTGTGAAAAAAACGTAAACATATGTTTACATGCTAGTTATAATAAATGATGGAATTTTGAAGGATCATATGATGTACAGGTTGTTTCATGAGTGTCTTGCACACGCAGTATTAGCTTACTTTAGTTGGTAAATCGTGCACATGGCCGGGAATGACATTATGTACGTGTCCGAAGCTTCCTTACAGTCAAATCCTAACATATAGAAATCAGCAACGTTCTTACTGACACTCCTTGCATTCTTAGTTGTCTCATCTTCCCCAAATTGCACTTAAGCTACCAACGCGAGTTTCCCTAACATAATTCTTAATAAAAATATAATAAGACAATTCTCTTGCATGCTTAAAATAACATGAACATTGATTTGGTTTTACTACATGAAAATTCAAGAGTTCCCCTAACATTATTTACGTACATAAAAAATATAATACGGCAATTCTCTTGCTTTGAATAACGTGCATATTGGGTGGCCCATAATCTATTAAAGACAGAGAAAGAAAAAAAAGTGTTGGAACCAAGTATCACTAAGTTCCAAGCCTTTGCTTAAAAATTAAAGGCGCTTAAAAAAATATGTCATCTTATATGGCAATTGTTAATCGATCATGTGGCAGTAACGAGGAACTTAGTAAGGCGTACTATGAGGTGTGATAACTATTGCCCAAAATGTGGTGACTAAAATAAATCTGTAACTCATGCCAATTTTGAATGCCCGCCAGCTCTACAAGTTTGGTCACTATCATCAACTCCAACAAGTTCTGATGTTTTTTCAGTACCAAGCGTCTACACAAATATAGATTACATGTTCTGGATTACCTCATTGGTTCACCATGAATTCATTCGACACCCCCACATTGTGATTGATTTGCCATTCCCCACACATGTTTTGAAGCCCTAAGCTAAGAGTTCTTTACCAACTTGTATGCTTCTCCAACCATAAGATGGTTTTAATTAATCCTATTTTGGCTGATAGAAAATCATTATTTTTTGAAATATTTGCTCGTAAACTGATGTATCTTGGTATTTACTAATTATTTATATATATTGTTTTTAGTGATTTTTTTCGGTTTTTAGTCTTTTATCTATGTTTTCAGATACTATAGGTGTAGGTAGATATAAGAGTTTAACTTAAACAATAAAAAGATAATACATAGATATAGATATAAATGTCTACTTATGTTAATGATTTTCTTTTCTTGTATAATAATATTACATTTTCTTATCAAACCGTTTTAGCGGTGAATAATATTTATTTAAATTAAACCAATTTTAAATAAAAAACAGATAAATGTACTACTTTTATATAATTTATCATATTTAACGCATATGGTAATTTTATTTTAATATAATATAGACTATAATTATAAAATTTATAAGAGCAGCATATAATATTTTTATAATAAATTTTTAATTAACATTAATTTATATTATTATTATATTACATATTACAAAATTAATTAATACAATAGTTTATTAAAAACAATTTGAAAATTTTAATAAGATTTTTGTTAGATTTTCTCAACAGATTATGTTATAATTAAAAATATTATTCATATCTATTTATTAATGTAAATAATTAATAATAATGAAATGGTCATACTATGACTTTTGTACAATATAATTTTTTAGTGACTCTATATTTTTTTTGGAATTAAAATGACTCTATTTTCATAAAATATATTTTAATAAAATAGATTAATAAATATGTGACTCATATAAGACATAATTAATGTTTAACAATTATATTTTCATTTCATAAATCATATCTAAAATTTTACAGCTGCAAAAATTACATAACATAAATTTAACAGCAAAAAAAATTAAAATCACAGCTTCAACCAATCAAGTCAAAACTCTTCAATTTTAGAGAGATCTAACAGCAGTTTTGCTTCTTCTTTTTTTTTTCAAAAATGGAAATTCATAATTTCAAATGTGAAATAAGAAAGACCTTTGTTGACAAAAAAAGAAAAAAGAAATAAGAAACACCTTTTACAAAAGATTGAGAGAAATTTTCACTCTTGTTTTTTTTGGGGGTCAAACTCTTGTTTATATATATACTAGATACAGACCCGCGCTGTGCGCGGATATTGTTTTTGTAAATTTTTATTAGAATTATTCATATTAGTCATGGGCATTTGGTTTATGGTTTCGGTTCCATGGTTCGATTTTAGAGATCCATTCGGATTTTTAGAAAATTTGATTTTGTTCCGGTTCTTTTTTTTTTGTTTTCAGTTTGGATAACAAAATTCAAAATCAGCTAATATCCGAGATAATTTTAGATTCTATTTGGTTCCGGTAATGTTCCATTTTTCTGTTAATTTGATTTAAAAATCATAAAATTCGGGTATTTTATATTATTAAATATCAGTTTTTTTGGTTTTCGGATAAAAAAAATTGGATAATTCAGTGACGTTTATATTTTGATAAAAATATTCTGGTGATTCAGATTTTTGTGTATTTTGTTTTTAAATAATATTTTTAAATTATTTGAGATTAGATTATTTCATTTTGAGTTTTTATTTATAATATACTTCTTCTTTACCATTTACGTTTTTTGGAGAACTCCTTATAATTTAATTTTGTTTTGTTGTTAAGACTTGTCATGAATATATGCACACATTTGGTTGTTTTTCTTTTCTTTTTAATTTAATCAAACAAATATAAACACCTTTGGGCCATATGATCAACTTGATAGACGTAATAGACCCATTAATTTGGAAGGAATTAAATTTTTAGTCTAATGAAATTGGTCCATTAGTTACAGAAGATCAAGAAAAACAAAATAAAGCCCAAAGTTATTTTTTTCCGGGAAGGTGAACAACTTTAACGTGTCGGAAAAAAAAACTTAACAACTTTACTTTCTTGGTCTTCTCTGTCGGTGATATCGTCCTCGTAATCGTCTTCTCGATAACAACAAACAAAATTTGTTGAATCTACCCCCGTTTGCTGATGAGAAATTCAAAATCGTTCACTCTATCATCTTCACAATCGATCTACTGTCATTAAGGTAGGATTGTTTTTGTCTGTATACTATCATATTAAACGATCAGGGTTATAAAACCTCCAAATCGGATTGGTATCTTGATCTGATGGATCTTTATACTCTATTTGTAGATCGAGCATGACTATGACCTTTCAAGGCATGACTATAGAAAATATGAGGCGAAGGAAGATGTTTTATAGTGATTTGGTTATAAAATAAGGTTTAATGGTATTGATAAAAAATATTGTGAATTCAAAAACAAAAAGAGATCTATAGCATATTCCGATTTTCATATTTTTTAGGAGCTGTTAAAGGTAGTTTAGATATTCAGTTTTTGTTTGCAAGTCACGTTAGATTAATGTATTGTGAAGATATTCTGAATTCCAAAAATGAAATATATTTATAGCATATTCCGGTTTTCATATTTTATAGGATTTTTTTGCAAGACACGTTAGTTTAGATTTGATAAAATCTCCCTATTGATGTGGTTAGAGTATTTTAGTTTACGATTTATAATCTAAAAATATCTGAATAAAACCGTTGATATGACTGGAAGTGTTTAATTCAAATTTTGGTTTTAATAGATCAAACTAAACATATGTAATATAAACAGTGACCATGATCAAAACTCTATATGAGAGTAGCTTGTATGCAATGTATATTGTTGTTTTAAATTTTTTTTTCACCTATTGGAATGTTCTGTACGTTGAAAGATGAACCAAATAACTCATAATCTGACATTAAAGTTATTATATCTAATAATATATCGTGCAAGTTTGGATGGTTTTGTACGATAGAGTTTGGTTTAATTAAAGTCAACGGGTTATGTTATTTATTTAACATATCATTTAATTTCGGAAGGGCTTAGTATATTAGATGTTGGTCTAGTTAAAGTGAACCAGTTATGTTATTTAATCAGCGTGTATATAGTTATTATGATAACAAATTTATACGGGTCCAATATATAAGGTAGTCTAGTAAGGAAACTGAAAGAGTCCAAAATTTAAAATGAACTTTCTTAGGTAGATAAAAAAATAGGACTCTGTTTTAATAGATTAGACTAGATCTCGATCCGCGCAACCGCGCGGGTGTTTATTTTCATTTATTTTTATAGAAATAGTTTATTTTTAATTCTACATTGGTATATATTAGTATAATATATATGAGGTATGTCTATCACTTGTTAAAACATAATAATTTTATTGTATATTTTTTTTTATTGAATTGGTTGTTTTCATATCATGTTTTTGGCTTGGAAAAGATTGATAATTATTTAATTCCTATAATGTAGTAGACATATTATTTAGTTCTTATAATCTAGAAAGTGAGTTATTTAGATCTATAATAATGATAAGATTATAAATTAAATGTAACATGATTTTTTAGTAATAGGTCCATTAGGTCCATTTTTTAAAAAATCACACATGAGTCAAAGTTGTGACTTCTCTTTTAATATATAAGATATATATGTAGGGATACATTATTTCTCTTGTAAAAGCTCTTCTCCTTTCAGTTCGTCAATGGAGCCCGCCGTGGACAGAAAGGTTCCGTCGTCCCGTCCTTTTTGTACAGTTAAATCCGTTTTAAAATTTTAGGGCTTGGTTAATGCGCGATGATCATCTATGTGTGTTTAGGGTTTTGTTTTGATTTAGGGTTTATGTTGGTTTTGGTTCTTCTTTAATATTGTTTTACTACGGTTTCTCTTTGCTTTTTCGATTGATGGGTTTTGTTTTTTCCGTTCCCGGTGAATCATATTCGTCGTATTGATTTGTGCTACTGAGTTGAAACTGATTCGATTTATTAGGTTATATGAAATCAAAAAGCTTACATATCAATTTTATTGTTTGTGTTTGGGGACTATAATTTTTGGTGCTTTTATCTTGCTGTAGGCTGGAATTCCTGAAGTGATCGATAAGAAAAACAAAGGGAATTCTATACTAAACTATCAGCCTTGGTGGTTTCCGAATTTTAGCAGCAAGAGAACCTCAGCTCGAGCTAATTTTAAAAGATTTGACAGTGTTCAGCACTTCTCAGATCATCACTATGTTTTGAAGGGGAATGCTTCAAAGCAGGTGATGGTTACATTCTATTATCTAAGTGTTTGTTTCTTTGATTTTCAACATGCTGTAAAGTTTAGCTGCCTCTCTTTTTAATCTTATCAGCACTCAAGGACTTGGGCGAAAAAGATTCAAGCAGATTGGAAGATTCTTGAGAAGGATTTGCCAGGTTTGGTGTAATATACCAATGCTTGCAACATTTCTCTTCACCTATTTTTTTTTTAATTAAAATTAACTTTTTCTTTGCAAACAGAGACAATATTTGTGAGAGCCTGTGAATCAAGAATGGATCTTATGAGAGCTGTAATTATTGGAGCTGAAGGGACTCCTTACCATGACGGTCTTTTCTTTTTTGATATTCACTTCCCTGATACCTATCCTTCAGTGCCTCCAGTAATGTCCTCAAGAACTACTTTCTCAATATGTTCTTTCTTAAAACACTTGATAACTTTTGGAGTTTCATTTTGTTGGTGACAGATGGTTCATTACCATTCTGGTGGGCTTACAATCAACCCTAATCTATACAACTCTGGTCATGTATGCCTGAGTCTTCTCGGTACCTGGTTTGGTAATACGAGGGAGAACTGGCTCCCAAAGGAGTCCACAATGTTACAGCTTCTTGTCTCAATCCAAGGACTCATCTTGAATCGAAAACCGTACTATAACGAACCTTTCGTTGGGTGGACCAAGTGGACTCCATTAGGCGAGCCTTTTTCCAAAGGTTACAGTGAGAACGTATTCATATTGTCGTTACGAACAATGGTTTACATCATGAGGAAGCCACCAAATGTAAGTATCTAGTCAAAAGTTCAAAAATTTTGAGTTTCTTTGTTCTTTGAAGACTGTTAATAATAACAGTTGTGATGAAATGTGCAGCACTTTGAAGAGTTTGTTCGTAGCCATTACTTCGTAAGGGCTAGCGATATAGTGAAAGCAGCCAATGCTTATATAGACGGTGCTCCTGTTGGTTCCATAGTTAAAGGTACTAGCCAGGGCGGGTCCATGAAGTTTAGAACCGAAGTGGCTGTCTTTATGAAGACAGTTGTGGATGAGTTCGTTAAACTAGGAGTCAAGGAGCTTCAAGATAAACTGAAGCCACCACCTGTGATTCATACTAACACATCGAGGTAAGCCAAGTCAACCATTTTGTTTCATGTTATAAAGTCCTATTTTTGCCGTAATTTTATGATAATTAATCTTTATATGAACTAGATTTTTTAACCGCGCTACGCGCGGATAAGATATTATATGTATTTCTCAATTCTAAAAAATAATGTATAATATTGTATTATATTATTTAAAGAATATAAAATAAGACCACATAATATAAATATATTTTTTATATTTTCTTTGTGAAAATCATTATGTTGTTTGATTGTTGTACTTAATTCACATATTTGCATAGATATTTGTGATAGATGAATAACTATATTTTTATTATCAGTAAATAATATATATTTATTATATAATATAAGAAAAATGGAATTATTTACTTTTTAACAAACTTGTCTCATGTTGGGGACTCAGTTATAGACATATCATATTCGAATGAAACATTTTTACACTTATCAATCTTCTTAACAATCAAGAAACAAATCTGAATATCAAAACAATATCTCATACGATCTCTTTGTGGAATAACTGCTCTGAAGAAATTGAATTTATGCATCAAAAAGGACTCGAAATGGATGTGCATATGTGTTATCTAAGTCAGCTTTACAAAAAACTATTTATAGTTCATATATCATTTATGTACATCCTATTTTTTTGTCCATCATTTCTTAAACATCTTGAAATAAGTAATGCTAATTAATAATAAACTTTTTACTCACAAAATAAAAATCAAATTTGTCTAATTATCGCTTAATTTGTCTAACTGATATATGTATTTCTCAATTCTAAAAAATAATGTATAATATTGTATTACATTATTTAAAGAATATAAAATATGACTTCATAACATAAATATATTTTTTAAATTTTCTTTGTGGAAATCATTATGTTGTTTGATTGTTGTACTTGATTCACATATTTGCATAGATATTTGTGATAGATGAATAACTATATTTTTATTATCAGTAAATAATATATATTGATTATATAATATAAGAAAAATAAAATTATTTACTTTTTAAACAAACTTGTCTCATGTTGGGGACTCAGTTATAGACATATCATATTCGAAAGAGACATTTTTACAGTTATCAATCTTCTTAACATTGAAAAAACAAATCTACATATCAATACAATATCTCATACGATCTATTTGTGGAATAACTACTCTGAAGAAACTGAATTTAAGCATCAAAAAGGACTGGAAATGGATGTGCAGATATGTTATCTAAGTCTGCTTCACAAAGTACTATTCATAGTTCATATATCATTAATGTCCATCTTATTTTTTTGTCCACTATTTCTTAAACATCTTGAAATAACTGATGCTAATTAATAATAAATTTTTTGCTGGAAAAAAATCAAATTTGTCTAGTTATCGCTTAAATATTTTATTAATATGGTCTAAGAAGCTTTTAAGTGATATCATAGTTTAATTTATTAGTTTTTTTTGTTAATTTTTAGAGGTTTTTGTATTTAAGATTTTTTTCCATATTAAGCTTCTATTTCTTTCACAGAATTGATATATATATATATATATATCATAAAAATTACCATCAAATCAGTTTTACTTATTTATTATTTTGTTTTAACGAAAATACACTTTTTAAATAATTTAATTTAAAATAAAATTATATATTAATTTGCTGTATTTTAACAATTTCATTGATTTAATTAATTTGCTTTGGTGGATAACTTAAAAAGTTTTCATATGAATCGGGGAAAGCAAGCTTATGTTGTTATATTATATTTATTTTGTGTATATAGAATCTATATACAATGCTAGTGTAATAAAGAAATAACATTATTTTTTTGTAACTTCAAAAAGATACATTATTACAATTTGAAATGAATCAAAATTGAATAAAATGGTAATTAAATATTTGTAAATCTAATTGTTTAGTTGGATTCTCATGAAAAAAAAATCGATTGGTTAAACAAATGTTTCAAAATTTGTTGTGGTATTGTTTTGTCTATAAATTATAAAATTTATTGAATTAATATATTTAATTATTGCATCCTTAAATAATATTTTATTAAGACATTAGAAAAATATGTTTTGAGTTGTTTTGTCAAATTGTACAAAAATCTATGCTTTTTCATATTTGTAACTTCAAAAATATACATTATGACAATTTGAAATTAATCAAAATTGAATAAAATGGTAATTAAATATTTGTAAATCTAATTTTTTTTTTATCTTGTTTAGTTGGATTCTCATGAAGAAAAATCGATAGGTTAAACAAATGTTTCAAAATTTGTTGTGTTATTGTTTTGTCTATAAATTACAAAATTTATTGAATTAATATATTTAATTATTACACCCTTAAATAATATTTTATTAAGACATTAGAGAAGTATGTTTTGAGTTGTTTTGTCAAAATTTTACAAAAATCTATGCTTTTTCATATTTGTCACGAAAATTTATATGTTAAACTTACTTTTACAAAATTCTTAACTTTGTCACGAAAACAAAAATCTATGCTTTTTCATATTTGTCAACGTTCTCACACTTTCTAAGAATATATTAACTTAGCCACTTACTTTTTTTTTTTTACAAAACAAAGTATCGGAGTCTTGAAAGTTGAATTCATATTATTGTAAATGTACATAAAAGTTTGTGATTATATAGTTAGTGGTTCTTTATATGTGTCCAAGAAAGTGTCAATGGCTTAGTGGTAACTGTCCTATATATATATCATACCAACCCGGGTTCGATTCTCACCTTCGCATTGTTTTTTTTATTTTTTACGAAAAATAAATGAGATGACATGGCAATTTCGGGTTCTCTGATTGGTTGATTTTTCTATCCTATGTTGACACCCTCTCCATGGCTTATATCCCCTTTTTAGTATAGTATAGATAATTATTGAGAAATTGAGAAATAATGATCAAATGCACATTTTAATTAGCACTTGTGTTTGATTAACTACTTTAAGATTTTAATCTTGAGTTTTGTTTTCTTTGTTCTGTCAACAGGCTGTGTTTTATATTTAGCATGCTATGTTTATTGTTTATTTTGTTGGTGGGTGGTTCATGGTAGCATCTAGGGCTGGGCAAATAAACCGAACCCGAAAACCCGAACCGAATCCAATCCGATAAAAATGAATCCGAACCGATCCGAACCCGGCGTAAATACCGAATGGATCTTGTTTTGTGGTATTTCGGGTTATGGGTATTATCCGAACCGAACCCGAATTTAAATGGATATCCGATTGAACCCGAAACATTCAAAACCTCGAAAAGATCTTGTACCAAACATGATCTCAATTCCTAATATGTATCCAAAATACACTAAGAAATATTGAACATCTAAAATACTTATCTATTACATGAAGGTTGGTGGTTCTATTACATGAAGGTTGATGGTTAAAGATGGTCGTTGAATCTTGAAGTATTTAGATTTAGATTTTGTTTTCGTTAAACAATGTTTCTCATTTCATAAGAACTTAGATTTCGTTTTATGCTTTTATTTATTTGGTTTTCTTTTTATCAGTAAATATGTTTATTTTTCGTTTGATTTTGAATGATCACGGTTGATGTTCCTTATTTTTGAATCGATTTTACTTAAGTTTTGGTTACAAAATAGGTACAAATCAGGTATTTTAAAATTGAAAAACCGATTTTACTCATGTTTTAGTTATAAAATAGGTAAAAATCAGGTACTTTTGAACCAAAAAACCGATTGGGACCCGAACCCGAAAGTATATTGGGTTGTACCGGTTCTTTGAAGATTTACTAACCCCGACCCGAACCCGATAGAACCCGAACCGGTCCCGAACCGAACTTTCATATAATCCGAATGGGGCTGATTTTGATAAACCCGAAAAACCGAAACCCGATTGGATAAAACCGAAACCCGATTGGGACCCCGAATGCGTAGGCCTAGTAGCATCAAAGACAAGTTATCAATACTCGCCTAACACGGACGGAGTAGAGCAATGTTTTTTTTTTTTTTTTAGCTTTACTATGTGGACAAGTAGTTTTTAAATTATTTATTTATCAGCAACTAAACCAATGCCTTTAATCGATTCTTTTGTTTTGATTTGAAATCTCTCAACTGAATAATAAATAAATAAAAC
The DNA here is from genome assembly GCF_000309985.2 of Brassica rapa. NCBI lineage: Eukaryota > Viridiplantae > Streptophyta > Magnoliopsida > Brassicales > Brassicaceae > Brassica > Brassica rapa. The sequence goes on from NC_024799.2 coordinate 10,492,257, forward strand.
TAGGTATTGTGCCTGTACATGCGGGTATAATCTTCTTACGAATAAATATTAGTTTAAATCAAGTTAGTATGATAAGTTATTATTTATCTCTTCAAACAAAGTAAATCAAACATCAAATTATTTATGTTTGATAAATATTTTCATTAAAACATTCAAATACTTAAAATATTTTAGAAAATATCTTTATGGAAATTTTTTACCTGATTAATATTTGATTATAAATTGTTGTATATCTTAATTTAAATATTTTATAATATAAAAATATTATGTTAAGATAACAACACAATTTTATATGAATTATCTTATTTTTTTAAAATATGATATTATTAATATAAACTTTTAAGATAACAACACAATTTGTTTTTAATTATATATATTCATTAAGATAACAAAACAATATATGAATTATCTTCTTTTTTAAAATATGATATTATTAATATAAATTCGTTTTTAATTATATAATAAAAAATATATAAAAATTCATTAAGAATAACAATAACATTAACGTGAGAACTCGAATACGAAAAATCACTTCGCAAATAATAGTATAGATGCAACCCGAATTGGTGGAGTGCAGGCCATAACCTGGTGGTCATGTTCAAATAGACAAATATCGGGGTGGATTTGGATATATATAAACCGTAACTCACATTGGGTAGTCCATACAGAACAATATTTTTAAAATCTACTGGAGAATGGGTTGTTTGGAGGCTGGGTTATCTCGATTAACATTTTGAAACTAAGCATGTTGGATCTTTTGATGTAATATAATGATTATGAATAATATAAGAAATACTTGTTTCCCTAAATTTTCTATTTTTATATAAAAAATTTGAGCCTGTTAAAATAATAATAAAGACGAAAACAAGAAAAAAACAGGAACAAAAAGATATCCAAAGAAAATCACATTTCATATCTCCTTTTGTTCCGTCTAATGATTATATTGATGAAGCAACAAATAAAATTTAGTTCAGAGACACAAATAACCACGAGGAGAACTTGATTCGATTCTTTTCCAAAGATCACCAGAATGCTTTTCCGCACAACTTGCATTAACGAAGACGGGCTTCAGTCACTTGGCGATGATTAAGAACCAGACATAGCATCCTCCTTAAAGATGAGTCTCATAAAAGGAATTGCAAGGTTTAAGCTTATCTCGACTTGGAGTTGACGAACCTCCACCGTTGAACAAACGAAACCCGCAACCACCATTGCTTCATCACAACATAAACATTCAGCATGACGACATCACTACGATGAAGATGCAGTTTGATGAGATGTTATGTATCAGTTCGTGCAGTACTACACGAGTTAGTACGACCATGTGTGATGGGTTTTGTTGGAGTTCGTGTTTTGTGATGAGTATGAGCTTGCTGAACTTAGAAAAAGAAAGATGATATGTACCTAAAGACAAATGGACGTTTTCATAAAGAAAAAAGGAGTTTGCTTGAGGTTAAAGTTTTCCAATAAAGAAATTGAAAGTTGCTTTAATTATATTTGGAAGACTTGGAGAGCAAATTAAAGATGTGGAGTTCAAGTTCTGGTTTGCTATATAAGGAAGAACGTGTCTTATGAGAAAGCCATATCTCAGAGAAGAAATAGAGAGGTTTTCTTGGTGTGTGTTACTGCTTAGTGTTGAAGTACATTTTGAAGCAATATTGTCTGATGGAGTCAGACGTGGACTTAGTTTGGTGGCGTTGGTGTTGACGCTTTCTTTGGTGGAGTCGGCCACTACTTGGAGTTTGTGGTGAGCTTTGTGTGTGCGCTTGGGTAACTAAGTTTGGTGTCATTGGTGTGCGTTGGATGTTGACGTACTTGGTGAAGTATTTTCGAGATGTGGAAGATTGAAGCCTAGACTCAGGGCGAGTTTAATTTCATTGTGGTGGTATGTGAAGATTGCATTTGTAGAAGACAATGAGCTCCAGTGCGCGGAATGGTGATCTATGCATGCGTGCTTGATTTCTATCTTCATAAATTATTTACTTAGAAAAGAGTGGTAGTAGACACTAGTGTGTGTTGTACCATATAGCAATTGTATTTGGTTCATAATATTGTTGATGTTAAAATATCTAATATCTATTTTGTTTTATTTTTTAGTCTACCACAAACAAGATTTCTATTTAGAATGTGATTTATATAATTTTCACTTAGTGTTGTTTTCACAAAAGAAAACCAAATATCTAGTTTATATGGACGGAGGTAGAACCATCACAGAGTTTTCTAGAGGTAGAACTATCACAGAGTTGTTCTCATGGATAGAGGAGCATTCTCCATGGACGAGACCTCTTAAGAGGAAATTTGGGAAAATCTAGAGAAAATGGACAAACGACCAGACTCTGGAAGGATTCTTGGATCTCAGTAGATAAACTCCTAAAGCCTACGGGACCTATCAAAGAGTCAGCCCTAGACCTAACCGTGGCAGATCCTAACTTCCGAGCTCAAGTGGAACAAGCAGAGAATCGAGGAACTATTACCTGATCTAGCTGTACAGATACAATGCATAAAACCAAGCTCAACAGGGACGGAAGACTCCTTCATATGGCATCAGACAGCTTCGGGTATTTACTCCACCAAGTCTGGTTACTTTGCTGCAAGCAATCCCCAACAACAAATAATTTTAGCAAGATCAGAACGAGATTTTAGTTGGATCAGAGACATTTGGGCAGAAAAATTTTCACCAAAGATAAAAACGTTCCTCTGGTCCATTATCCATAAAGCTATCTCACTAGGTTCAAACCTGCAAAAGAGAGGTTTGGCATCAGCAACGCTTTGTGTAAGGTGCCAAGAAACAGAGACTGAGATGCATTGCTTTTTTATCTGTCAGTACTCGAAGAAAGTTTGGGAACTCGTCCCCCATAGCAAAGCAGTTCACCTAGCTGCAGGTACAAACTTCTCAGACGTAGTAGTCAGGTTTAGGAAAGCAATCTTCCTTCCTCCCTCAGGTATCTCTCTTGGATATTATAAGCCATCTGGACATCGAGGAACACTTTCATCTTCGAAAGACGACACCAAACTCCTGAAGAAACAACGCTGAAAGGAATAAAATTAGCAAGAGAATGGTCTACATCACAAGCACTAGTCAGAGACAAGAGTGACTTACCTCACAACCGGCCGCGAGAATCGCCACAGACCATCTCCGTTAGCAATCGCGTGACATGTAAGACGGATGCGGCTTGGAACAAGGAAAAACTTGCAGCGGGACTGGGTTGGGTGTTCTCGGGACCAAGACTAGAATCTCCAATCAAAGGATCGATGGTTGAATCTTCGATCGGATCACCACTAATTGCAGAGGCTTCCGCAATCAGATCAGCCCTTTGCATGGCGATCACCTTGGAGTTCGCCTCTCTTGAGGTGTTCTCCAACAACTTAATGCCCGTCCGAGCAATCTCCGGCATCACTCTGGCTAAGGAAATCATCGGTATTGTGAAAGACATCCGATCGATATCTACTGAGTTTGCATCAATCTCCTTTGCGCACATCTCTCTATCTCTAAACGCTGAGGCCGATACCCTAGCCAAAGGAACTCTCCAGTTTTCAATTTTTGCTGTAATGAACTAAATGGGCTTGGGCTCTTATGGGCTCATTCTTCACTTTAATTTAATGAAGTATTTCAGTGACAAAAAAAAAGCAGTTCTAATTGAGATTACATTTACAAAATTTCTCTAAAATAGCACTAAAATATTTTTATCATAAATATAGCACACAATAGCACAATGACCAAAATGTATCATTAAAGAGTAGACACTTATACCATTAATGTTAACTAGTCTAGATTTAAGATTTAGATTTGAAGGGTGGGTGGAGTTTTGGGAGGTACGGTTTATGATGTTTTTTCTTCAATAAAATTTATAATTTAAAATAATTTTTTAAAATAATTTCAAAAAGAACTTTCGGATTTCAAAATAAAATTTTGAAAAAAACAAAAAGTTTGAATTGAAAAACATATTATTCAAAAAATAATAAATTTTTTTACCTTTTTTTATTCAAATAATTATTTATATATGTAGAAAGTAGGGATAAAAAGATCTTTTACCTCTTTAATGAAAATAGTTTGGTCATTTTCTCCTTTCTGTGCTATTTTGTTTACAAAAAACTCATTTGGTGTCTTTTAAGAGAATTTTTCTTATATTTATGTATTTTTAAATATAAAAAAACTTTGTTGGTGTTTTACGTTAACAACTTTGATTTAGATGATAAATCTTCAATTTAATTGATAACTTTATAATGTACTGTTATATTTTAAGTAATGCAATTTTAGATTTCTCTTAACCAAATAACATTTATATTTCAGTTTTTTAGTTCATAAATTTAATAAGTGCTTTGTTTGTTTTAAAAACTTCACAAATCCCAATAATAAACCAAAATAAAATATGATACTGTAAATAAAATAACAATACGATCAATAAAAACTAGCTACATCAAATTAAAATCAAATTATAATTTTAAAAACAAATATCATGACAAAGTTGAATATTTTGTAAAGTAAAATATGTTAAAACATCAGAACCCACTAACTCAAAAATACATGCCTTAACTAAGAAACTAGAAATATAAAACTAAAAAAAAATAAATATTAATATACTGCTAAAATTTAGTTTTTCGTAAATATTTATTTTCGCGTATAGGATAAGTTACCTAGTATGCTGTTAAATGATTTAAACCATAAACTTAGAAAAGAAAATTCATAATTAAAAATATTAAATAAATAAAAAAACCTTTTACAAAGGCAATTGAGAAAAGAAATAGTCTATATATACATATATTCAAGAATTAGGTCAAGCCGTCAAGAGAGAAAAGAAGAAGAAAACTCCAGGTCGTCCGATCTCCCTCTGTGGTTCGCGGTGCTCTTCACCGTCGCTATGTGAGGGAGGATCTCCTCTTTGTTTTTAGTTTAATCTAGGTTTTCTATGGTTTATGGTGGTTTAGGTAAAGGTCGTTGTTGTCAAGTCGAGGGTTGCTTTAGATTTGGGTTGTGGTGCTTCTGTTTCTCTTCGGTTGCTTGCAGTTATGGTCAATTCTTTTTTTGCCTTGTTCTAGCTTTTTGGATTCGTCGGTGTGAGGTATATTTGCTGTGGAGGAATCTACTAGACCTCTCCTTTATCTACCATGGATTGGACGAGCGTTTCGAGACGAAGCAATGAGTTTGATTTGTAGGTCTTCTCTTGCGAGGAGGTGACCAGTTTTAGCTCTGTAGATCGCTATTCTGCCTAACGAATGTCCGCGTGTAAGACCTGTAAATCTTCACCGGTGTTTTTCCCTTTAGCATTTCAAGTTCTTGTGTCTTTGAGCCTAGGTGTTTGGTTTTGACTTGGTTCTGCCTTGGCTCTGGTTTGCAACAATCTCTGGTGTTGATGTAAGTTTATCCTCGCACATGCTTGTCCCGATGGTGCGCCTGTTTTAGCTTGGTGGTGTACCCTTCGGGGTTGGGTTTGCCTAAGTCATTGGTTCTTTGGTTATCTTCGGTCTCATGTTTCTCACGAGTGTCTGCGAGTTATGATCAGTTCATCAGTTCCAGCTTTAGTACCTGTGGCTCTCTAATACTTTTTTCGTATTATCCTACCTCATTGTTATTGTCTCCCTCTTTTCGGCTATTGCTTCCGGAGATATTACTATTTTCTGCCGGCTTTTGTAATCCACGATGTGTTCCGTTATGAAAGATTATAAAATTTTGAGTTAAAAAAAAAGCAATTGAGAGAAATCTTCACTCTTATTTATTTACTAGGTTAAGACCCGCGCCTTGCGCGGGATAAACATTATATATATAAATTACTTTATATTTTTTTTTTTTTGAAAAAGAATAAAATAAATTACTTTATATATTATATGTTTATAACATATTATGAAATAATAAATATATATTGAATAATTAAAAAGTCATTATCTACTACTTATATAATTAAATTGGTGCGAACATATAAATAAATTTTATAAATCGAAAAAATATTTTTTCTATTTGATATGATATATATTTAAATTTAAATGATAGTAACATATATATGGTATATTTTAATATTAATATTTATTAGATGATGCTTTTTGCTTATTTTTTTTTATCATTTGTATCTGTTATAGCAAAAAGTCTAAATTACTATACAAGTTTTTGTTAATATCTTAGTATATATGTTTTTAAAAGGATAATTACTATTAATATTATAAAATTTTGAGTTAAAAAAAAAGCAATTGAGAGAAATCTTCACTCTTATTTATTTACTAGGTTAAGACCCGCGCCTTGCGCGGGATAAACATTATATATATAAATTACTTTATATATTATATGTTTATAACATATTATGAAATAATAAATATATATTGAATAATTAAAAAGTCATTATCTACTACTTATATAATTAAATTGGTGCGAACATATAAATAAATTTTATAAATCGAAAAAATATTTTTTCTATTTGATATGATATATATTTAAATTTAAATGATAGTAACATATATATGGTATATTTTAATATTAATATTTATTAGATGATGCTTTTTGCTTATTTTTTTTTATCATTTGTATCTGTTATAGCAAAAAGTCTAAATTAGTGATAACAAAATTTTCATTGTGAGATCAATAGTTTAAGTAATTTATAATATTTTAAAAAAATTAAGTTGTCAATATTTTTTCAAAATTTTTATCAAAAAAATGTTCAAAGTAAATTTCAAAATTAAGATATTTATGTATTTTTATATGGCATATAGTTTAATTTAAAATGATACATATATTTATATATCTTTTATTTTTGATACTTATTAAATGAGACTTTTAACTTATATTATTTTTAATTATTTATATCATGTCATAACAAAAGTTTTAAATCATAGATCACAAAATTTGAATGTGAAACTTTTAACGGTTTTAGTAATTTATACTCGTTTTTAAAAATTTAAAATATAATATATAAGTATTTTTTATAATTTTTATTATATGGTTACTATGATTGTTTAATTTATTTTAATAGCTTAAAATTAAACAAATATAATTATAATACACACTTATTTTTATCAAATCTTTATTATTCAAAATCATTAATTGTCATATATACTTTAGCTACATTAGGCAATTCCGTAATCTTATTTAAGGAAATAATGAAGCACATTAATAATGTATTTATTGTGGTTTAATAAAAAGCTTATTATATATTTAGATGGACCAACTTATTTCTCTAAGGATTCTAAGAATCATTCTAGTGATGACATGTGGCTACAAAAAAATGTTGCAATGCTTCTCAAATAATATATAGGGGATATACAAGATATGAGCCCGTTGCAACGCAACGGGTTTTGTTTGATGTTTTATTTTAATAAAAACTATAAAATAAAAATTATTTTATTATAGTATTATGATTGTTTTTTGCATATGTTTTTTAAGATTTATTTTATAACTAAAACTCATTTTTACACATAAGTTCAAGTTAATATTTGTTTTTTATAGTTATGGTGCATAGATGAGTTGTTATAAAATTTATACTAAGATTAGAGAAAATACTATACATAAACATTTAAATTGAACAAAATCTGAAATAAGAAATAAAAAGTAAAAAGAAATGAAAGTTAAATACACCAATCGAATCAATGACAACATTATACATGTTCTTATGTACTAATTTAATATTTTATTAAATAAGTCTTTAAATTTTTATTTTGCTAGGATTTATAAAAAAAGGAAAACATTCTATTTTATAAACATTCATTTTATTCACAATTAAAAAATAAAAAATAATATTAAATACTCTTTTACAAATTTGTTTAAGATTTTAGAAAAGGTAAATTATTGTCATATAACCTATTAAAATTTTCTTCTCTTTAGAATTTTAGAAACAATATTGCTATCAAATAATTATTTTTAGTTATAAATAAATATTTTCAAAATTGCTATTTTTACAAATCGTATGAATACTAATTTTATACTTCTTTGTTAATTATATAATTTTTAGTATCATGTTCATCATCAAACACTCTCTTAAAAATTATATCAAATACATTTTTACAATTCTCTTTTGGTTAGGACTTAAAAATATTATACAAATTTCTTTTGTTTAGTATTTTTTTTATAAAAAAAAGGAAAACAACAATCAAATATTTTTTTACAGTTTGTAGGATTTTAGAAAACGAAATTACTATTACATACTGTTTTTGCAATTATATTTTGTCTAGGATTTAAAAAACAAAATTCTATCAAATAACTATTTCCAGTTAATATTAACTATTTTTAAAAGTTGCAATTTTCAAAATTCGTTTTTACAATTTTTCTTGTTAATTGAATAATTGTTACTATCATGTTTATCATTAAATTTTTGAATTAAAAATTACTGTTAAATAAAATTTACAATTCTCTCTAGTAACGATTTAAAAGAAAAAAAAAACAAATCTTAATTGGTTAAGATGAGAAAAAAAATTCTTTTAGAAAATTCTTTTATTTAATATTTTAAGAAAAGAAGAAGTTATTTTCACATAATGAAAGTTTTTATTGACACATACAAAATCTAATTTTTTAATTGGCACATATCACAATCATATTACAATTAGTTTTTGTTTAACATTTTTTTCTTAAAAGTTAATGTTTATCTTTTATAATTCTCTATCTTTAGTATCTTTTAAAACAAACAATTATAATAAAATATAATAATAACAATATTAATAATAATAATAATAGTAAAATTAATAATAAAAAGACTATTAAATAATATTTATAAGTAATTCTTAAGAAAAAAATGTTTTTATTATTTTAGTGTATATATATATTTATTATGATATAGTTTAACAAATATCACATTTATAAATATATAACTACCAATCATGTTAATTAGCAATTTTGAAGAACTAAATTCAATATAATCTTTTATATTTATATTTTCATTAAAAGTTTAGAAAAGAAAATTTATATTAAATAAATTGTTTTCAAATTTATTTTTTTAGGATTTTGAAAAAGGAAAATTTTTAAAAACAATTACTACTAAATATTTTTTAAAATCGTTTTTACTATTAAATAATTTTTAAAAGTAGTTATTCAAAAACTTTTTATTATTATCTTATTATATATATATATAGAATTTTAATCATTATATATTTAAAGACATGTTACAATATTAGAAGAAAAATTATTATCAAATAATCTTTTGCCATTATCTTTTGATTAGTATTTTGAAAAGGAAAATTACTATTAAATAATATATATAATAAGATTTTTAGTAAAATTTGTTTTTGTTAATATCTTAGTATATATATTTTTAATTATGAGATAGCTTAACACATGTCATAATCTTAAATATATAATTGCTATGTGTCGCGATCCAGTTAATTAGCAACTTTGAAAAACTAAGTTTTATATAATAAGATATATATATATATATATATATATATATTACGGCGCGAATGAAAGCTAAGAGACCCAACAAAGATTTTGAGTTCGTCAATGGAGCCCGCTGTGGACAAAAAGGTTCCATCTTTCTGTCCTTTTGTACAGTTAAATCTGTTTAACCATGCTCAAAATTTACTGATATTTACCTGGAAAAAGTGATCTTTTGCTCTCTTAGGGCTTCGTTAATACGTGATTATCATCTCTGTGTGTTCAGGGTTTTGCTTTTGTTTTAGGGTTTATGTGGGTTTTGGTTTTAGGGTTAATGAGCGATGATCATCTCTGTTTTTTTTTTTTTGATTTAGGGAAAATTTGATTATCTTTTACTTTGTTTACTATTACTTACTGTTTCTCTTTGCTTTTGCGATGATGGGTTTTGTTTTATCCGTTCCTGATGAATCACTGATTGTGTTCTTACAGTTCTAGAGTAGAAATAGATTAATTTTCTGCTCAATTCTACTGATTTACCTGGAAGAAAGTGAACTATTGTTCTCTTAGGGTTTCATTGATGTGTGACAATTATCTCTGTGTTTACGGTTTTGTTTTGATTTAGGGTTTTAGCTCTTCTTGAGTTTTGTTTTACTAAACTCTCAGGATATCCCAGCTGACCTAGAGATGGGGATGTCTACTACTGATCAGCCTTGGGGGTGTCCGAATTCTAGCAGCAACAGAACTTCAAAACCAAGTAGAAGCAGTTCTTCTCATCCTAGAGCTCCTGTAGAGGTTGTTTCTTCGGCTCAAGCTAATTTTCTGCGGCACTTTAAAAGATTTGACACTGTTGATGATTTCTCAGATCATCACTTTGTTTCTAAGGGGAATGCTTCGAAGCAGGTGAGTGTTACATTCTATTCTTCATCTCAAGTGTTTGTTTCTTTGATATTCAACAAACTGTAACTTATAGCTGCCTCTCTTTGATCTTATCAGCACTCAAAGACTTGGGTGAAAAAGGTTCAAGCAGATTGGAAGATATTTCTTGAGAATAATTTGCCAGGTTTGGTGTTTATACCAATGCACTATGCTTGCAAAATTTGTTATTAAAACTTCACTCTTTCTTTGTTGCAAACAGAGACGATATTTGTGAGAGCCTGTGAATCAAGAATGGATCTTATGAGAGCTGTAATTATTGGAGCAGAGGGGACTCCTTACCATGACGGTCTTTTCTTTTTTGATATTCACTTCCCTGATAACTATCCTTGGGTGCCACCAGTAATGTCCTCAAGAACTACTTTCTCAACATGTCTTCTGTTATTGAGCCCTTGATGATTATTGAATTTTTATTTGTTGGTGACAGATGGTTCATTACCATTCTGGTGGGCTTAGAATCAACCCAAATCTATACACCTCTGGTAAAGTATGCTTGAGTCTTCTCGGTACCTGGAATGGTAACACGAGGGAGCAATGGCTACCACGAGAGTCCACAATGTTACAGCTTCTCGTCTCAATCCAAGCACTCATCTTGAATCAAAAGCCATACTTTAACGAACCTTCCTACGAGCGGACCAAGGGGACTCCATCAGGCGAGGCTTATTCCAAAGTTTACAGTGAGAACGTATACATATTGTCATTAAGGACGATGGTTTACGGCATGAGAAAACCACCAAAGGTAAATACCTAGTCATGAACTTTGTGTTTTCTTGGACTGTTATGAAACTGTGCTGTGTGATGAAATGTGCAGCACTTTGAAGAGTTTGTTCATAGCCATTACTTTGAGCGGGCTCACGATTTAGTGAAAGCGAGTAATGCTTATATAGAAGGAGCTCCTGTTGGTTCCCTAGTTAAAGGAACTAGCCAGGGCGGGTCCATGCAATTTAGGAACGAAGTGGCTGTCTTTATGAAGACAGTTGTGGATGAATTCGTTAAACTAGGAGTCAATGAGGTTGAAGATATATTGGAACCACCACCTGTCATTCATACTAACACATCGAGGTAAGCCAAGTCAACCACTTTGTTTCATGTTTTTAATCATCCCCATGCATTAGGAAGTACAAAGTCTTACCTTTTTGCCGTAATTTTATGATAAATTGATCTTTTAATGAATTATTTTGAGAAATTGAGAAGTAATTATCAAATGTACATTTTAATTAGCATTTGTATTTCATTAACTGCTTTTAGATTTTAATCTTGATTTTTATTTTTTCTTTGTTCTGTCAACAGAGCGTGTAATACAGTACTTGGTATGCTATGTTTATTCTTTTTATTGTTGCTCGTGCTTCTTGCCCCTCGCGCTAGCATCAAAGAAAAGTTATCAAGACTCGCCTAACACAGCCGGAGTAGAGCAGTACTGACATTTTTTAGCTTTACTATGTGGACAATTATTTTATAATTATTTTTTTTAATTTTTTTTATTATTTTATTCTTATAACTACTGGTTCATTAATTAGAAATCGGTTACAACATCCCTAGCGGTGTTACATTTAAAGACTCCTCCTCATACTCCCACTAATCATACTCCTCATCATTAATGTGTCTAGCAAAATCTGAAACGCTTGATATTTTAATTACATATTTTCAGTTTGATTGATTCTGAGTTTTTTATTTTAGAGTCATTTACATATAGAGTCACTTTATAAGTTTTTATTACACCGTGAGACAGTTGTTGCTACTGAGATAGTTTCTTTTAACCAAGTCACAACTAGATGTTGCTTGTTTGGTTTCTTTTCTTTCTAGTTAGCTAAATTAATTTTTAATCGTTTTCTTTTTTTTAAAAAAATGGAACATAAAATTTGAAGATCTAAAAATTAACAAATAAGAAAGACGATGGTGGCTTCCTCTGCCACAAAACACTCGTGGTCACCATGCCAAAATTATGTACCTCTTATGTCACTGAGTTTCTTAAAGTATGCCATCACTACGCAACTATCTCCGCCGCGTCTCCTCCGTCTCTAGATTCACAGCCACAACCAAGTTTAATTCTCCGTCGTGAAGCTTGTTCCTCGCCATGAATCCGTCGTGGTGGCCGCCAGGAATCATCTTCGCTTCAATCTTCACGTCACGGAGGAGCTGGAGCAACAATGGTGAATTGTCTTCATTTTGCACATTTGGTCCTCTACTTTTGTAGTTGTTCTCAGCTTGACCTTAAGCTTTCAAAATTGCATATAAATCCTGATCAATTAACCCCAAATTTCTAAATGTGCATTTAATCCCTTTCTAATTGCATGAATGGTTCCTTACAATTAGCTCTGATCGAAATTTGGCTCCAAACTCATGGAATTGCGTATATATCCTCTATATTTAATCCCAAAATTCCAAAAGTGCATTTTAACCCTATTTTATATAATTAACACACAAAAATGCAATATACACTCCTAAATTCAAGTTAAAATGATCAAAATAGACTAAAATAAGATGCTAAAATCCAATAAAATCATCATATCAAGATTTATTATCGGTCATACATGTAAATGTGTATATATGTACATGTGAATGTACATTGTCAATAAATCACCATATTATACCATGAAAATTGTAATACATTATTTTCAAATTAAAAATAATTAGATAGTATTATAATCAAAATTTACTAATGGACATACATGTGAACATGTACATATATATATGTACATATATATGTGTACACATGTATAAAAATTACTTATGTTTATGCTTATATATGCACATGTATACATTATCAATAAATTCGCAAAAATCGTATCATAAGAATTCTAATACATTATTTTCTAATTGAAAAAAATGAGATAATATAATAATCAAGATTTACTATTGGGTATACATGTGATATATATATATATATATATATATATATATGTGTGTGTACACATGTACAACAATTACATGTACTTATGTACATGTATACATGTGCATACTATTATATAGATGGTTTGAAATATACAAAGCAACATGATTTTGCATATTACTCTACTAAGAAGTATAAAATCGAAACACAAAATATCAAAGACATAAAATATGAAAAGTGGTATGCATATGATGTCCATATGTACATTTCGTCAAAATATATGTATAATATGTTGTCCATATGTACATATGTTTATTTTCTTGATTTCAAACTTTTCTTTAGTCTCTTTGCAGCTATTTTAGGAGCAACATGAATCCTACAACTTGAAACGCTTGCGTGTTGCTTCATGCACACCAAAAACATATCTTCTAATCCTGAACACCTAAACTTACATTTAGATTTGTACACATGTACTCCATCAATTTAATCACATGTCTCTTTCGCTTACATATGACCTACCAAGCGATTACCCTAGTCGAAATTGTTATATCACCTTAAATACAAACTTGAATATATTTTGTATCAGATTTTGGCAATTTGACATCGTGTACATACACCACCATGTACACATGTACATAAAATAATATGTACATACGTCCGTTAAACAATATTTCTATACATCAATACGAATAACATGTACACATAAAATATAAGAGCATATACAAATTTCCAAACGTTCTATAGTAGCCTAGCTATTAGTACGCTCAGTCTATTCTTCAAAGTCGCGGGTTCGATGCTACCTAATTGCATTTTTTTTATTTTTTTGTCTTTAATGAAGAGTAATACCTAGAATGCCTTCGTCTTCTTCCTCACCATTGTTGACCTGCAAACCCTAATATCCGCTCCTCTCCATTTTTTTCACGATTCAACACAATTCTAACTCCTTTTCTTATGTTTTTGTTCAATTACAATAGATTTATAACAATATATATTATTTCAACCTCGATATTTGATCTTTTTTTTTTTTAAATCTGAGTTTATTAGCAAATAGATCCAAACCCTTAATGCCCAACTCGTACGCGATTTAGAACAGATGACATACACTCTAGGAATTCGAAGTCAATTTTTACATTTAAATTCCAACAATGGTGAAAAATGAGATGAGAGAGATTTGAGAATCCTACTATATAAAAGAAGCTAAATTGAGAGCTTATAAGGGATGCCACATGGGCAAAATAATCCCCACCAATCATACTACCATGTCACTGGTGGATTGGGCTTCCAATTAAAATTGCAATAAAAGATTTGGACTTGGTTTTGATTACAAAATTGGCTACAGTGAGTGGGATTCAAATTAAAGTTGCTTTGGTTACAAAATTGGCTACAACAAGTGAGCTTCGAATTAAAAGAATGAGGTTCGAATTAAAATTGCTTTAGTTTGGTTTGGTTACAGCGAGTGGGCTTCGAATTAAAAGAACAATCTCGCAGCCCAGTCCATTAATTATGTGTACCTGTTAATTATTCACTAAGAACACGTAAACAAATTGCAATGCATGCAAACAATAAGGAATACGTCCTTTACGAGTTGCCTTATAATAAAACAAATGCATGCATGAATTGATTTTTGTTGAGCTGTTAATTATTAGATAGACTTCTAGCTATACACGTCTAAATCAAAAACGATTTCACCAAGTTTAACTGGCCCCATAGTAATATTCTTCTAGCAAAAAATCTTTTTGCATTCACTAAGAAGTAAATAACATATATTCTGCCATTAATACAAAAAACAAAAGATATGGAAACAAAACCATAATGTTAATCAAAATATATATTCAAGCTTTGACTCTACGCTCACCATAACATTTATCCGTCGTCTCCCTCTGCAGAAAATCAGTCTAAGTTATTCAACCTAATCAGTGTAAGCTATTCAAACGATTAGTCTATAGCATTGGTATTCCGTTTAAGTTATCAACATCTGCACGTAGATACAAAATCCCACGAGAAAACCTCCTAACGTCATTTGGTAAGAAATCGTCTACGATCAACCAGCTCTACCCCTTCGTCGCAAAAGCCAATTAGGTAACCTTTTTTTTTGGTGGTCGATCTGAACAATCATTTTAATATTCTTCATTTTGTTTAAAGAAGTGCTGATCTCAACACTATGGACAAATCAACATCCAGAGATCCTCCCCTTCTAGGAGGTATTTTATATTTACAAGTTCCTTTTTGAATCAAAAAATTATTAGTATTGATATATTAATTTAATACTTAAATCTAAGGTAGATTTTCTTTCAGATAGTAGTGATTTTTTGTATTTAAAAATACAAATTATGAACCGTATTAATTTTACAACAACATATTTATATTATACATTTTTAAAATAAAACATCATTAATATTTATTATTCAACCAATAATAAAATATAATGTATACTAAATAACTGATTTGACATAATGTTGACATTACTTCTTAGAGTTCCTTTTTATTATATTTAAATCCAACAAAATAATTACAAATTAACACTTCCAAATACTCATGCTACGTCCTTTTGATGGGCAATAAAAAACAAACAAACAAACTATCTTCACTTCAAAATAAAAATTAAATTAAATTTTGGTCACTCCAAATACATATTCTTTAATTATATTAAATTAAATGAAAGAAATCCAATTTTTTTTAAAAACAAACAAATTATAACTATGTTCACTTCAAAAAATTAAAAAAAAAGGTCAATAAAAAATAAATCACACTGTTATCTGTGCAAATCATGCAGCCGAAGATCACAATAACAAGAACAACAACCTCGGACCACAACCAATAATCGCTAGGACCATTAGGATGTGGCTCATCACAAATCACAAAAACAAAAATGCTTTCTTATGAACAACTTTCATTTGTCTTGACATCCAGGTTTGTCTAAAAAATACTATGTTTTTATTCTTTCCAACTACATATGAAATGATTGCTTTAAACCACTCAACAGGAACAGAAAATGGAAGGGAGGGTGCCTATGTCTACGTCGGACAAAATGTACCAACGGTTCGAAAAAGGGAAAATTTATCACATTAGATATTTTAATCTCCTTCCCAATAACCAACGGTACAGTCTTACAGTTCAACCCTACATAATCAATATCAATGAGACAACAATTATTACACAGATTGAAGAAAACATTCCACCAATACCTTCATACATATTTCGGCCCCAACGCTACCCCCAATTGATCAGCTTAGCAAGTGCAACCAATTTCTTCCCAGGTAAAAAAAAAAACCATTGTCGGGGTCTCGCAAACAAATAAATTCTCTTTTTCCTCACTATAAAAAAATATTATCAGAGATGTTGTTGGTCGAATATGCCTCATCCAAGGAAGTGATTTATATAACAAGAACACATATTCCAAGATCTTTGTTGGATTGCATTTACACAGGTACTAACACTTTATTAAATAATATTTATTTTAACTAATAAATATATAATACAATTATTTTTAGTAGATCCAAAATGGTACGTCTAACTATCTGGGACAATGAGACGGCAAATTTCAGGGAGCTAAATCACATATCTACCAGAAAAAACCAAATCGTAATCATCACAAATATCATTCCACGGTTACATGAAGGTAATAAACTAAACATAATATTTACGTCAAAATAAATGCTTACAAATATTTCACTTTTACAGGGAAACTATCACTCACAACCACACCTGGATCGCGCTTTTACTTCGACACCGACATTGATATCATACAACGCTTCCAAAAGAGGAATAAACTGCTATACTAAGCTTGAAGCCATAACTCCACATGGGATGAACAACAAGACATCAAACGACACCGGTCAACTGTTTTAAAATTTAAATTACTGCTTTCTACGTCAATTAAAAATGTCCACTCATATACTCTTTTATCCTAAAAAAATTGTTTGCTCAACCTAATATATTATTCAAATTTACTATATGGTTCATTCTACAATACACAAAAAATAACTTCCAATTTCTAGAACTTAAAAATACCAAAAATTAAAAGTTTACTTCAATTGAACATGTTATCCGCGCGTAGCGCGGACCCGGCTCTAGTAAATATAATAAAAAGAAATTTAGGAGTTCGAGACCTTTAGGAAGAAGATGAAAAAAAAAAAGAGGTCCACTTTTGTTTATTTAGTTAGCTTATAACTATAGAGTTGGTTCTGGTTAAACAAAAGTACCCTAGGAATAAGAAGTGTCTTATTGTGTTATAATAAACTAGAAAAGTGAGCTATAGTGTAAATGTTTCTTTATTTTATTTATTCTTCGGCACTTTACCAAGTCTCTAGCGCATTGGATATGTATTTCCATTTTTTAACTAATAAACTCACTCTTGATGGGTCCACGCTTTCAGCATGACAAATACAAAAAGACCAGAAGACGAATAAGAAAACGCATATTGATAACTTGGAATTCCAAAAATCAATTATTCTGTATCTTACACTTTGGAGAAACCTTAAAAGTAGTCATGACACAAATATATGAAAGAGAAAAGATCAAAGGAAATATACGATTAGCTGGGTTATCATCCTCTAGACTTTGGTGCTCAACATGGCTGTCGACGTTTTGAGATCTCTCCGAAGCTTCATGAAAGTCGTAAGAATCTCTAAGAGGAACAAAGCCGAAAGTGAAATGACTGATTGACAAACCCATCCCGTGATGTGCCTGCTGATGATTCAGTGAGTATTAGTAGCAAGCACATGCTTCTATCGGTTACCTTGAAGAATGTTTAGGCTGATTGAATGCAAGAGAGTGGGGGAAATGGTGACGATTATGTAAATTCTTGGGTTAATGCGACAGATGATTTGATAACTGCAGCCGTTACACATGTGCTGTCCGGAGGCGTTGTTATCTGAAGGGACAAGGGGGTTTTCCTAGGCAGCCCCAAAATCGACGACAAAGAAACTCTATTAACTATTAGGCCAGTATAAGTAAAAGTTAAAAAGCCCATTCAAAACAACTCAGCCCAAGCAAGTGGCTAGAGTTTTGAATAATCCGGATTCTTTGTTGGCTCAAGTGCTGAAGCAACGATATTTTAAAAACAATTCTTTCCTTGAATGTGGTCTGGGGTCTCGGCCATCATTTGCTTGGAGAAGTATTTTACATGGATGTGAGCTATTACAGCAGGAGCTGATGACTAGAATTGGAAATGGGGCTGATACGAAGGTATGGTGGGATCATTGGATTTTGGATGATGTCCCACGAGCTCCAGAGTACAGACAAGGTTCTGTGATTGATCTCACTCTGAAAGTGGAAGATTTGATAGATCAGCGGTCTGGTGCTTGGAATAGAGCTCGAGTCTTGGATGCTTTTGCTCCAAAGGACGCTGAGATCATTCTAAACATGAAGCCAAATTTGAATCGGTCAGATTCAGTTGTTTGGGGTTTAACAAAAACTGGTATATATTCCTCTAAGAGTGGATATCAGCTGCTCGATACCTTGGAAGTGCTCTCATCTCCGGCAACTGTTGTTATCCCTCCAGTGGAAAAGCAGCTGTGGTCGGCTCTTTGGAAAACCAAGACGACTCCAAAACTGCGTCATTTTCTTTGGCGTACTCTCTCAGGTGCTCTGGCAGTTAAGGAGAGATTGAGGTCCAGGGGCATTCTTCTCGATATAACATGCTCTTCATGTAACGAGGCCCCTGAAGACATTGGTCATGTTCTTTTTCACTGTAGATTTGCTCAGGAGGTGTGGGCTTTGTCGTTGGTACCTATGCCTCCGTCAGGATCTTGGTCCCGTTCTATCTTCCTGAATCTGCATCATTTGATCTCGTGTAGTAGGAAGAAAAATTTGTCGCCTGATAGAGGTCTAATATTTCCCTGGATCTTATGGCATATATGGAAGGCTAGAAATAGCTTTTGTTTTGATCATATTAGATTTGATCCAGCGGTGGTTCTGGACAAAGCCAGGATGGAAGCTGAAGTATGGAGGAACCTACAGACAGGTATGGAAGGTCTGGCTAATCCTCCTCTTGCTCGGAACCATCGGGTACATGGGTGGTCAAAACCGCCGGATAGTTGGGTTAAATGTAATGTTGCTTCTTCTTTGGTCGTGGGTGAGAGTTACAGTGGTGGTGCCTGGCTAGTAAGAGATGCTACAGGCTCCGCGGTGTATCATAGCAGGAGAGCTTTCAGCAGACCAGAAACGATTCTGGTTGCGGATCTTATGGCTTTAAAGTGGTCTGTGGAAGATATGATTAGCCTCAAAGTGGATAAAGTGATGTTCGAAACCTCATCTAGTGCCTTGAGAGATGCATTTCACAGGAGCTCATTACTACCTCGTGTTTCTTGTTTGGTCTCAGAAATCCTTCAAAGTCTTACTCGCTTTAGAGCATGGAGGATGGATCATGTAGAAGATGCGAGCAACAAAGTGGCTGTGCGGGTTGCTCAGAGTGTTACCTCAGATAGAAGATTTCAATCCTATGTAGCGACAGGAGGACCTGCGTGGCTTCATCATTTGCTTATCCAGGAAGCGGCTGGTAACCCAGCATAACGGTTTCCTCTGCTCCCCCTCTTGATGCGAAGAGTGTTCTCTGTATTACCACCTACTGGTGGTCTTTTGGCTCTTCAATGAGTGTTTTTGGTTTTTTAGTTACTCTCCTTTAATCAGTTTTATGCTATTTTTTCTTAGTTGTATACATTTGAGGCTTAGTCCTCTTTGGGGTTCCCCCCTATCAACAGCATGATAAGTTTCAGTGTTAAAAAAAAAAAAAAACAACTCAGCGAAAAAGCAGGTTTAGATGATTAGAGAAGCTTCCACGTACGTATCAAATTTTGGAATAGCGTGGCGACTCAAGAAAGACTCTATTCAACTTTATTATTATAGATATCAACAGAAATTTTACATGTCTCAGTTATTAAAACATCATTTCTTGTAACTGATGTTATAATACATTGTATCATTTGTTAATAAATAATTCAAAAACTATCACTTATTTTTTGATATTATTTATGTGATGCAATACATATTTTTTTTTGTGAAGACTTTTGTTTACAATACTACAGCGTGAAATACTAACCACTATACTGCCACTTTGTTGTTACGAATGTGTCTTAATACAATATAAAATGTATATAACGTTTCAACAATTATTCTGTTTCCAAGAAAGGTCTGATTTCATAATATAAAGCTTGTCACATTCATTCATCTTATTGTGGTAATTCTTTCTAATTACACATCCCCTACGATTCATTCTCACATAATATTTATGTGTAAAGCTTCCTCATTTAGGTATATCTTTCTACTTACATCTCTCCTACGACTCATTATCCCATTAACTTTGTGTGTAAACCTGGACCACGTTCATCTTCCTCCCTGTTGTGGTATATCTTTCTACTTACACATCTCCTACGAGGCTACGACTCATCTTCCCACCCACAAACTTTGTGTGTAAAAGCTGTAATCACATTCATTTTCTTCCTCCCCTCTAAACGTTGTCTTTGTGTGTAAAGCTTTCCTTATGATTTGGTGTGATTCTCCTATATTTGTAACTCTAGCTCTTTTTAGCATGGAATTCATCTTAGCACGAAACAGATTGCAAACAGAGTCTGAATTGAAGCCTTTTAAATCAATGTAAATTATTAAGGTAAAAATATTTCATTTTTAGAAACAATACTTTAGTGTTGGAGGAGAGACTATTGAGATGGTGTTGGTTGTTGATTCATGATGAGTTCATATTTTCTGAACGTCATAATTTACTAGAGAAAAAATTCTCTATATATTAATCATGTAACATTACAACATTTTTTTGTATTCACATTTCATCATTTGATGATTTTTATAATTTTTAGGAAAATAACTTGGTCCATATAAATATATATTATACTTTTTTGTATTGAAATTTTAAAACTGTTTATCTGTGAAACAAATTTTGTATTTGTTAAAACTATATATGATAAGTAAAAATTTTCATTAAGATAAGAAAAGTTAGACGGTTGTACTACTACCTTAACTTTTTGTTTTACTTTTTTTTTCTAATTTTTTTTCGAGGAACATTCGCGAACGTTGAGAAGTCATACTCCTTACGAGCTAAGCTAAACTTGTGTCACACTCACACACGCACACTTTTTCCTTGTTCCATTATAAAAAGACCTCTCTCTCGGAATCAGTTAGTTAAAAGCGATCACATAAGAAAGTTTCCTCTTTTCATCAAATCGTTCCCAGTTTTTCCCGATCATATCCAATCAACATGGAGAGAGGTCGTTACCGTGGAGGTCGTGGACGTGATGGCCGTGGCAGAGGCGGCGGAGATCGCGGTCGTGGCTATGGTGCTGGCGGCGGAGGAGATCGAGGTCGTGGTTATGGAACTCGCGGCGGCGATTTTGGAAATCGTGGGCAGAGTTCCGGTGGAAGTGGTGGCGGATACGATCGGAATCAAGAGGAAGTCCGAAGCCAGAGTCAGTGGGGACCACCGCCGGGTCACGGTGGCCGTGGGGCACAGTCGCAGCAACAGGCGGTCCAACAACCGCCACAGGCTCAAGTGAGTCAACCAGGAGGCGTCGGCAGAGGCGCGTGGGGTCGTAAGCCACAGATTTCTTCAGATACGGCGGCGGCTGTCCCGCCTTCTTCTCCGTCAACCGTCTCAGTTTCTGAAACGGCTCGTGGTATGCAGAATAAAACCTAATTTATAGCAATTTTTTTACACGGTTCCTGTAGCAATGATTGGAACGTGATTTACATTAACCGTTTCTATTTGAATTAGTCAATAGCTTTTGATGAATGTTTCTTTTGATTAACAATCAGTTTCATGTTTTTAATTTGAAATGACGAATCCGGAAGAAGCTTCTTCTTCTTCTTCGGTTCAAGTTGCTTCTACCGAGAGGAAAACACCAATGAGACGTCCTGATAAAGGCGGTGTTGTTGCTGTGCGTCGTGTAAACCTCTTGGTCAACCACTTCCGAGTCCACATTGATCCCGAAACTGTCATTAAGCATTACGATGTTGACATCAAACCAGAAATTTCCACTAAGAAGATATCTAGGTTCGAGCTTTCCATGGTCAGGGACAAGCTGTTCACCGACAATCCCGGCGAGTTTCCACTCGCCATGACCGCCTATGATGGTCAGAAGAATATCTTCAGCGCAGCGCAACTGCCTACTGGTTCTTATAAGGTGGATTTTCCCGAGACGGAAGAGACGAGAGCTCGAAGCTATACGTTCACCATCAAGCAGGTGAATGAGCTCATGCTCCGTGACTTGAGAGAGTACATGACAGGGGGCTCGTCTCTCAACCCTCGTGATGTACTTCAAGGGATGGATGTTGTGATGAAGGAGCATCCTTCAAAGTCTATGATAACCGTCGGTAAAAGCTTCTTCACCCGCGAGACTAAGAGCGATGATGATGACTTAGGTTTCGGTCTTGCTGCTGCCAAAGGATACAGACACGCTCTGAAGCCGACAGCGCAAGGTTTATCCTTGTGCTTGGACTACTCGGTGTTGGCGTTCCGGAAGTCCATGTCTGTCATCGAGTATCTGAAACATTACTTTGACTGGTCTGATTTGCAGCGTCAGTTCAACAGACGCGATGTGGAAATGGAATTGACTGGGTTGAAAGTCACTGTCACTCACCGGAAGAACAAACAGAAACTCACCATTGTAGGACTGAGTAGGAAAGACACTAAAGACGAAGGATTCGAGCTAATCGATGAAAAGGGGAATGAGCCGCCGAGGAAGACGTCCATTGTTGAGTATTTCAGGATTAAGTATGGAAAAGACATTGTTCACAAGAACATTCCCTGCTTGGATTTGGGTAAAAACGGACGGCAAAACTTGGTGCCCATGGAGCTGTGCATTTTGGTTGAAGGACAGGTTTACCCAAAGGAACGCTTGGGTAGAAATTCAGCCTTGTGGTTGAAAACGCTGTCACTAGTGAATCCACAGCAAAGGCGGAGGAATATACTCAAGATGATAGAGTCCAATGATGGTCCTAGCGGTGGAGAGATTATTGGCAACTTTGGGATGAAAGTCGATACAGAGATGACACCTGTGGTAGGTCGTGTTCTCAAGGCTCCGGCGTTGAAGTTGGCAGAGAGAGGCAAACCTGTCCGTGAGGAACCGGGACGTAACAATCAATGGAACCTTATGAAGAAGGGAGTCACGAGGGGTTCAGTAGTCAAGCATTGGGCTGTTCTTGACTTCACTGCCTCTGAGAGGAACACCAACTCCAGGATGGCTGACAACTTTGTGGGCCTGCTTATTAATCGTTGTAAGACACTTGGGATGCAGCTGAGGGATCCCATCATTTTCAAATCAGCAAGAATGAATTTGCTTTCTAATGCTAATGCTCTCGAGGATTTGCTTCGACAAGTGATTGACGAGGCTAAGCATAACCATGGTGGGGCTCGCCCAACTCTTGTTCTGTGTGCTATGTCTGGGAGGGTTGATGGCTACAAGACTCTCAAATGGATAGCCGAGACCAAGCTTGGTCTGGTGACTCAGTGTTTCTTGACCAATTCCGCCAGTAGAGGAGGTGACCAGTATCTGGCAAATCTCGCCCTCAAGATCAATGCAAAAGTTGGCGGAAGTAATGTTGAGCTGATGGATAGTGGCTACTCTTTCTTCAAAAGAGAGGACGAGGTCATGTTCATTGGTGCTGACGTCAACCATCCTGCTGCTCGAGACACGACGAGCCCCTCCATTGTTGCTGTTGTGGGCACTCTAAACTGGCCTGAAGCTAACCGTTACGCAGCTAGAGTCATTGCACAGCCTCGCCGGAAAGAGGAGATTCAAGGATTTGGTGACACGTGCTTTGAGCTTGTTAAAGCTCATTATCAGGTCACAAGGAAACGGCCTAACAAGATTGTTATCTTCCGTGATGGTGTCAGTGATGGTCAGTTCGACATGGTTCTTAATCGTGAGTTGCTTGATGTGAAGCTTACTTTTGAGAGGGACAACTACTTCCCCAAGATTACTGTAATCGTGGCGCAGAAACGTCATCAAACCCGTTTCTTCCCTGATACACCCAATGACGCAAGTGACAAGGGAAATGTTCCTTCAGGTACGGTGGTCGATACCAAAGTCATCCACCCGTTTGAGTACGATTTCTACCTCTGCAGTCACCATGGAGGCATAGGGACAAGCAAGCCCACTCATTATTATGCCCTTTGGGACGAACTCGACTTCACTTCAGATCAGATGCAGAAGCTTATCTTCGACATGTGCTTCACTTTCACTCGCTGCACCAAACCTGTGTCTCTCGTTCCTCCAGTCTACTATGCGGACATGGTCGCATTTAGAGGAAGAATTTACCACGAGGCGAGTTCACGGGAGAAGAACATTAGGCAGCCACGAGGAGCGCCTCCCCCACCGGCCGATTCACTTTCTGCTCTGACTTTGGAGGACAAAGCAATATTCAAGTTGCACAAGGAGCTTGAGAACGTTATGTTCTTTGTCTGAAAAAAAAGGTTTGGGGGGTTATTATATTTGTGTTTTTGGGTACCTAAGCTGAAGTTAAAAATGCTATTATATTGATTATCGTAACAGCCCCAATAACGCAGTTTTACTCTTTCTTCTGGTAGAAAGGAGTTTGTGCGTGAATCTAATTGGGTTTATTGTAGTGTGTTTCTCTTTGTTTTAAAGTCTTTGTGTTGAAATCAGTTTGTGTTTGGTATTGTATTGCTCTTTGGAGCAGAGACTGCATTATGTAATGGTATTTTATTATATAATTATATAATTAAGAATCTGGGTTTTATTAGTAGTTCATACTCTGTTATCGTCTTCTCAAATTTTGTTTCTGGGTTTTGCTTCTTTTGATGTCAGAGATATGTTCTCTCATATATTGTTTGTGTTCTGCATTTTCTAAAGTAGTTTCTTGGAGAATCAATATCTATTTGGTTATTGTAGGAATGATTATGCATTTGATCATGCAATCTATGTGCCAAAAAGCTGAAGGATAAGTCTATGAGAGACATAACTATACATAGTGAAGCTTTTCGTTGCTTTTGATTTTATTCAGTCATTGGCGCTCTGTTTTTCTTCCGAGTGGTGCTCACTGATTTTTTCCTGGTATTATGAAACCATTAGAGCAAGAGCATCAGTTAATCCCCCTTTGGGGTTCATCTTCTTAAATTTTTTATTATTAAATTTTTTCTTTTTTTTTGATTTTTTTTTTTTTAAAAAAATTGACCAATCGCGGGCCGTCATGTGTCGTAGAGTCCGCGTTACAGTGATGAACTTGAGAAAAGAGGGTATCACGCAGGAGAGGCGAGACAAACCGAGTTCATCGCTTTTGCTTTTTTTAATATTTGTTTTCCTCGTAAAACGTGTTATACATTTCTTTTAAACCTCTAATGCGCATGAGTGCATGACCTTAGATATTAATTTAATATATTCACAAGTGAAGGATTGAACACAGTTTCAAATTTTTGGTACTGAAACTATACTCTTCAAAGTTTGGTACTGAAGTTATAATTGGTAGAATAACTGTGCTGATAATACATTTAAAACTCTAGTTTCAGTTTATTTTATTTTTTATAAGAAAATATGAACATAAAAGTGGAAGATAACACTTCGAACAAACTGTTGTTTTGTAATTTTGATCAGTTGTGTCAATTTTGTTTCATTTTGTTGAAGAATATATTAATCTTCTATGTGAATATCAAGAAAGGAAAAACAAATTATATTATTTTCAGAAAAACTATATTCGTAAATATCCGTAAACAAATTATTTTATTTTCAGAACAAATCCGTTTTTGTTTGATGTTTTAATTTAATAAAAACCATAAAATAATAAATCATTTTATTAAAGTTTTATGATTGTTTTTTTTTGCATTTGTTGTTTGAGATTTATTTATAATTAAAACAAGTTTTTATACATAAGTTCAAGTTAATATTTGTATTTTATATCATGGTGCATAGATTAATTGTTATAAACTTTGTACTTAGGATTAGAGAAAATAATATATCTAAATGTTTAAACTGAACACAACCAAATAAGAAATTAAATGAAAAGTAAAAAAAATGAAAGTCAAATACAACTATCAATTTAATGTTTATACAACATTCTACATGTTTTTATGTATTAATTTAATTTTTTATTAAATAAGTCTTTAAATTTTTGTTTCGTTAGGATTTTTTTAAAAAGGAAAACATTTATTTTATAAACCTCCTTTTTATTTACAATTAAAAAACTAAAAATAATATTAAATTTAGTATCAATACTAATTTTTAGTATCATACTATTTTACAATTTTGTTAATTAAATAATTTTTAGTATTATTTCATCATCAAATACTCTTTTAAAAATATTATCAAATAATTTTTGACAATTTTCTTTTAGTTAGGACTTAAAAATATGATACAAATTTCTTTATTTAGGATTTTTATACAAATATAAAACAACTATCAAATATTATTTTACTGTTTTTTAGGATTTTAGAAAACGAAATTAATATTACATAATATTTTACAATTATATTTTATCTAGGAATTTTTTTTTACAACAAAAGGCTAAAGAGAGACTAAATAGATTTCTGATCCAAGAGCCACCTCGGAGATTTTGTCTAGGATTTAGAAAAGTAAAATTTCTATCAAATAATTATTTCGAGTTAGTATTAGGCCTGAAACTTTTATCCGAAATAATTGATTAAGATTAGAAAAGAAATTTCTTTTTTAGAAATCTTTTTTATTTTGGATTTTAGGAAAATAACAAGTTATTTTTACATAATGACAGTTTTTATTGACACATTCACAATCTATTTTTTTAATTGATACATGTCATAATCATATTAGGTGAAATATTTGAAGTTAATTTTGATTTATATTTTTTAACACAAAATTAATAAAAAGTAAAGTTTAATTATAAGAAAAATAAGATTATTTTTATATTTTTATTTTATTTAGACTTTTAAAAAGGACATTAATTATTTAATAATTAGTTTTCTTTTAGATTTTTATACAGCTATTTTATTTTTATTAGAAAAAATTCTGTTTATTATTTATATATTTTTTCTTATACATAAAACACATATTCATCATATTCACACATACTCATGTACGACAACAACATCAAAACTAAAAATTATGTTAGCATCATAAGATTTAAAAAGTATAATGAAAGGTTGAGTTGTATGAAGAATTAAAAGAAAATACTAAGGTAATATTTTTCATGTAAATACTATTGTGTTTTTGTAAAAATAATATGTAGAAGCTTAAATATAGATGTGAAATATTTGTAGCTATTTTTTGTCATAATTTTTTAACATACAATTATCTATTAAAAAAAAGAAAGTTAGTTACTTATAAAAAAACAATAAGAGTGATTTTACAATTTTCTTTTAATTAGGCTTTTAAAAAAGTAATATTATTTATTAAAAAGTTAGTTTTTCTTCATGTTTTTATTAAATAATTTATTGTACTTGTAGAATTTTACAATTCGTTTTTGTTTAACATTTTTCTCTTAAAAGTTAATATTTATCGTTTATAATTATCTATCTTTAGTATCTTTTAAAACAAACATTATAATAAATAATAATAATAATAAGACTATTAAATAATATTTACAATTAGTTTTTAAGAAAAATCGTTTTCATTATTTTAATATATATATATATATATATATTTGATTATGAGATAGTTTAACACATATCATATTTTTAAATATATAACTGACATTGTCATAATCATGTTAATTAGCAAGTTTGAAGAATCAAACTTTTTATAAAAAAATAATAATAATAAGACTATTAAATAATATTTATAATTAATTTTCAAGAAAAATCATTTTTATTATTTTAGTATATATAATTTTGATTATGAGATAGTTTAACACATATCACATTTTAAAATATATAACTGACATGTGTCACAATAATATTAATTAGCAATTTTGAAGAACCAAACTCAATATAATCTTGTATAATTATATTTTCATTTAAATTTAGAATAGTAAAATTATATTAAATAAATTGTTTTCAAATCTATTTTTTAGGATTTTAAAAAAGGAAAATATCTAATAAAATTACTAGTAAATATTTTAAAAATTTGTTGTTACTATTAAATAATTTTTAAAAGTTGTTTTTTCAAAAAAAAAATTTGTTATCTTATTATATGTATTTTTAATCAATATATATTTAAACACATGTCACAATCTTAAAATATTATCAAATAATCTATTGCTATTATCTTTTGATTAGATTTTAAAAAAGGAAAATTATTATTAAATAATATTTATTATTACTTTTTAATAAAATTCGTTTTTTATAAATATCTTTGTATATATATTTTTAATTATGAGATAAATTAATACATGTCATAATCTTAATAAATTAATTGACACATATCACAATCATGTTAATTAGCAATTTCGATGAACCAAACTTTATATAATAAGATAAGATTAGTCAAACGAACAGCAAAAATTTCTCAGCTCTAAAAAACTTGAAGTTTAAGTTGATTGGGCTAATTTCAACTTTAAAAAGTTCAACGTGAACAATGATGTTAACTTAAAAAAAAAAAATCGTTAGCCTCTTTTTCCAAAACTCAATTTTAGATACCCTAAATTTATTATAAAACTAGTTCACAACTTCGCATACCCAACCAAGCGCTCGTAGCTTGGTGGTAAAGGAGGTACAGCTGTACTGTCCGCCACCCGGGTTCGAGTCTTGGCCACAACGGATTTAACATCCTTTCCGTTGGGGCGCTGGACCCCTTTCGGGGGGATAGTTGGGGATGTGGCTGCCCAGATACCAGAGTTATCAAAAAAAAAAAAAAAAAAAACTTCGCATACCCAACGACCAAATATCAATGGCTTCTGTCCACGTATGCAAATTGTGAAAAGAAACTGTGTGGTTTTAGATGGGGTCCATGAGCAGAGACCATAATTGAAGTCTTATTTGACTTTAAACAATAAACTCAAAATGGAAATTAATAATTAAAAAGGTTAAATTTTGTAAAGATTTTTCTTTTAAAGAGAAATGAGAAATCTTTACTCTGTTAGGGTGTGGTGTGTAGTATATATACTGAGGGAATGTGAAGAGACCCAACAAAGATTATACAATCGCGAGAGGCTTCTCTGTCTAGTTGTGAAACAGAAGAAAGAATCAATCTTTCGTCAATGGAGCCTGACGTGGTGGAGATCGCTCCTCCTCTGTTCCCTTCTGGTTCGAGAACTCGTAAACCTAGAAAGGTTCCATCTTTTCTCTCCTTTTATAAGTTTCCCGGAAGTTAAATCGGTTTAACTGACGACGTGATGATCCCTTGTGTCTTTAGGGTTTCGTTTTCGTTTTAGGGTTTATGTGGGTAACTTTTGGTTACTCGTGTTTTGTTTGCTCAGGTTTAGGGTTTCGTTTCTGTTTTAGGGTTTATGTGGGTTTTCGTTTAAAGTTTGGTGGTTTGATCTTGTTGTAGGCTGGAATTCCTGAAGTGATCGATGTGGAACACTATGAGTTTCGCAATGCTAACCTTGTCGATAAGAAGAACAAAGGGAAGGCTATACAAGACGGCTCCTTGTATGATCATTTGGCTGATGAAGAAGTGGTGATGTCTACTACTCAACCTTGGGGGTTTCCGAGTTCTAGCAGCAAGAGATCTAGAAGAAGCAGTTCCGCTAGCTCTTCTCGTCCTAGAGCTGCTGTGGAGGTTGTTGTTTCTTCAGCTCAGGCTAATTTTCTGAGGGACTTTAAAAGATTTGACACTGTTGATAATTTCTCAAAACATCACTATGCTTCTCAGGGGAACGCTTCAAAGCAGGTGATGGTTAACATTCTATAGGATTAATGTTTTATTAATTCTTTACTTTTGATATTTAGCTGCCTCTCTCTCTCCTTTTTTTTTTATCTTATCAGCACTCAAGGACTTGGGTGAAAAAGATTCAAGCAGACTGGAAGATTCTTGAGAATGATTTGCCAGGTTATTTAGTGTATATACTTTATGCAGATCAATGCTTGCTACATTATTCACTTTTTTTTTTTTGGTTGCAAACAGAAACAATATCTGTGAGAGCCTGTGAATCAAGAATGGATCTTTTGAGAGCTGTAATTGTTGGAGCTGAGGGGACTCCTTACCATGAGGGTCTTTTCTTTTTCGATATTCACTTCCCTGACACCTATCCTTCAGTGCCACCAGTAATGTCCTCAACAACTACTTTCTCAATGTGTTCTTTTTTTTTTTTACTTCTGATGACTTGTGATTTTGTTGGTAACAGATGGTTCATTACCATTCTGGTGGGCTTAGAATCAACCCAAATCTATACAACTGTGGTAAAGTATGCTTGAGTCTTCTCGGTACCTGGAATGGTAACGCTAGGGAGAAATGGCTCCCACAGGAGTCCACAATGTTACAGCTTCTCGTCTCAATCCAAGCACTCATCTTGAATCAAAAGCCTTACTTTAACGAACCTGCCTATGAGCGGACCAAGGGGACTCCATCAGGCGAGGCTCATTCCAAATTTTACAGTGAGAACGTATACGTTTTATCGTTGAGGACAATGGTTTACAGCATGAGAAAACCACCCAAGGTAAAATAATCTAGTCAAAAACTGTGTGTTTTCTTGGATTTTTATTATTAAAACTGTGCGTGTGGTGAATGTGCAGCACTTCGAAGAGTTTGTTCGCAGCCATTACTTTGAGCGGGCTCACGATATAGTGAAAGCGAGCAATGCTTATATAGATGGAGCTCCTGTTGGTTCTATAGTTAAAGGCGGTGTTCAAGACATTGAAGAAAGTAGCGAGAATGGTTCCATGAAGTTTAGGACCGAAGTGGCTACCTTTATGAAGACAGTTGTGGAAGAGTTGGTTAAGTTAGGTGTGAAGGAGCTTGAAGATAAACTGAAACCACCACCTAACGCAGAGGGCAGTAACAAATCAAACTGTAAGAGAAGCATATCATCGAGGTGAGCCAAGTCCAAGTATTTTGTTTCATTAATCATCTCCAAGCAGAAGAAGGAACTCATCTTCTTATGATTTGTTATTTTAGAAACTGAGAAGTAATTCTCTCTCATCATTTTAAGTTGATGATTTTTTTTTTCCAGTCGTATGTGTTATTAGCATTCAGTATCTGATTGATTACTTTTAGATTTTAATTTTTGATTTCTGTCAACAGGTTGAGTCTTTATATTTATTGTTTTGTTGTTGTTGGTTATTTGGTGGTAACATCAAAGAACTTCTCTCGAATATTGGACGCTACCTCTCATCTAACACGGACGGAGTAGAGAAATCGTGACTCTTTATAATTAATTTTTAAGAAAAATTATTTTCATTATTTCAGTATATATTTTTGATTATGAGTTAGTTTAACACATATTACAGTTTTAAATATATAACTCACACGTATCACAATCATGTTAATTAATAAAAAAAAAATTTTGATGAAATTTCAAATTTATTGATCAATCAAAAGGAAACATTTACAAAGAATATGCTAGAAAATGAGGTTCTTTTGCATGTATACTACTATAATTCTATTCTACTTCTAAGCATAAACTTCAAACCATCTACACATAAGGCCACTAAGTTTATGATCAGCCTTGTATTTAAGAGAGGAAATCCTGTTCTTGACGGTCTTGTTGACTATGGATATCATCTGCTCAGTTCCATGTATCCCACGGTTGTGCCTAAGGAAGAAGGAGGATCTGTATTATCCTAAGGAAGAAGGAGGATTGTGTTATTTATGCTTCCTTAGAGCACCCCCATTGAAGGTTTATGGGAGAGTTCACACAGAAATCAAGAAAAAAATAAAATAAAATAATTCAATCCCATGAACTCTTCTCTCCTAAAACTCTTTTGGCTGAACCCCTCTCTCCTAAAGTTCATCACTGTAGCACGGACTCCACGTGTCATGACGGCCCGCGATTGGTCTGGTTTTTTTTTACTTTTATTTTTTTTTAAAAGCCAAAAAAAAGAAAAAAATTTTAATAATAAAAAACTGAAAAGATGAACCCCAAGAGGAGGTTCATTGATGTGGATGCTCTTACAATCTCAATCCCAATCGGTTAATTAGCAATTTTGTAGAATCAAACTCAATATAATCTTTTATAATTATATTTTCATTAAAATTTTAGAAAAGAAAAATTATACTAAATAAATTGTTTTCAAATTTTTAGGATTTTAAAAAAGAATAATTTCTAAAATAATTACTACAAAATTGTTTTTACTATGAAATAAATTGTAAAAGTAAACTTTCAATTCAAAAAAAAAAATTATAAGTAGTTTTTTTTTTAAAATCGTTTTTATTATCTTATTATATATATATATTTTATCATTATATATATTTAAACACATGTCACAATGTTAGAAAGAAAAAATATTATCAAATAATCTTTTTGCAATTATCTTTTGGTTAGGATTTTATAAGAAAGGAAAATTACTATTAAATAATATTTATAATTATTTTTTAATAAAATTTGTTTTTGTTAATAACTTAGTATATATATTTTTAATTAAAAGATAGAATAACATATGTCACAATCTTAAATATATAATTGTCATGTGTCGCGATCATGCTAATTAGCAATTTTGAAAAACTAAGTTTTATACTATGTTACATGGAAACGGAAGCGGGTACGTGGAAGCGGAAGCGTAAGGAAGCGCAGAAGCGAGATTTTTTAAAATATTAGGAAGCGGGTACGTATTGGAAGCGTATATCCATATATAAATAAATATATATATATGCAAAATTTTTAAAAAATTAGGACTAAAAATTATATGATTTAAATTTGAAATAAAACATTTATTCATTTATAATAATTTTGAAATGATTTTATATTAAAACTGTAAAAATACACATAAATTATGTTTACAAAAAATATTATATTAATTATTTTTAATACTTCATAAATAATTGACACTATGTTTCAATATGTGCTATATCTTTAATAAAAAATCTCAATGCATAAAGATAATTTATAGTATTATTTTTGATATTTGTATATTTATAACTCAATATTCATTACTATTAATTTTTTTTATTTTATATAGATTAAAACTATGGTTTTATATTTTATTGATATACATTGTATTTTTTTTTTAAAACGGAAGCGTGATTCCAAAACGGAATCATAAGCTTCCAACAGGTTTTTAAAGAGAATATTTTAGAAACGTTTTGGAAGCGAGATTCCGCAAGCTTCCACGAGGTTCCGATTCCGATTCCGGTTCCGAAGCGGGAAGCGGACGTCCGATGAAGCTTCCGTGCAACGTACTTTTATATAATAAGATTTTTATTTACCTTTGTTTTCTGGATTAGAATCATGTTATTTAGCAAATTGAGTCCAATCAAACCGTTGACAAAAAAAAAAGAGTCCAATCAAACCGGTCCTTTTTTTTAAGAGATTAGAAGCAAACGAACTCACTCTCCCTTCACTGACAAGCCTCACCGGAGCAAAGTGAAAGACGCTAATGACACTCTGTTCTTCATCTTCGTCTTCTCAGAAGACATGGATTGTTCACGGGATCTTGGCCGGAATGGCGATTGCTGCGGCGATAGGCGCACGTGCGTATCTGGGTCGATCCAGGAAATTCCGGAGCCGGGTCGTGGGAATCATCCCCGCCCGTTACGCTTCCTCTCGATTCGAGGGAAAGCCCCTCGTGCAAATCCTCGGCAAACCCATGATCCAGGTTCCTCCTGTATCCAGTATCTCTGCCTATATCTAAAGTAACCACCTTTACGAGTTTTGTTACCTTCTCAATCTATAAGTGTTTCCATATTTTTTTCTCAAAACAGAGAACTTGGGAGAGGTCTAAGTTAGCCTCTACGCTTGATCACGTTGGTAATGTAGCTCACATCTCTTAAAAAGATGTCTACTTTATGGATCTGACATCTCTTCTATGATCAGTCGTGGCCACCGATGACGAAAGGATCGCGGATTGCTGTCGTGGATTCGGTGCTGATGTCATCATGACATCAGAGTCTTGCAGAAACGGTCTGCACACACCATTTTCTTCAGTCCCCTGTTTGTTTTCTTTGGCTTAAGCTATGTATCATCATCTGGTGGTTCCCTAGGTACTGAGCGGTGCAACGAAGCTCTAGAGAAGCTGGAGAAGGAGTATGATGTGGTTGTTAACATTCAAGGCGATGAACCACTCATTGAGCCTGAGATTATTGACGGTGTTGTCAAAGCACTTCAGGTTTCACCTGACGCAGTGTTTAGCACAGCGGTGACGTCACTGAAACCAGAAGACGGGCTTGATCCTAACCGAGTCAAATGTGTTGTGGACAACCGTGGCTATGCTATCTATTTCTCAAGAGGCTTGATTCCTTTTAACAAGTAGTCTCTTATGTTTTTGTCTTCTGTGTGTTGTTACCTTTATAGTGTTCCTGTGGTTGTGTATTTATCATACGCTATGTAACTAGTAATCACTTACGTTTTCTGCGGTCTTAGGAGTGGTGGAGTCAATCCAGAGTTCCCGTATATGCTTCATCTTGGTATTCAGGTACTGAGTGAGCAGCCAGTTTCTCATATTCTATATGTATTATGATCTAAATCTCTATATCTTTATCTCAGAGCTTTGATTCCAAGTTTCTGAATGTATATTCGGAGCTTCAACCAACGCCATTGCAGGTAGAAGAGGATCTAGAGCAGCTCAAAGTTCTTGAGAATGGCTACAAAATGAAG
The DNA here is from genome assembly GCF_000309985.2 of Brassica rapa. Taxonomy (NCBI): domain Eukaryota; kingdom Viridiplantae; phylum Streptophyta; class Magnoliopsida; order Brassicales; family Brassicaceae; genus Brassica; species Brassica rapa. The sequence continues at coordinate 10,526,867 of NC_024799.2, forward strand.
GTAAAACAGATGATGTATCATCCCAAAGAATGGATTCTATGCTCCTGAGAGACTTGTAAGTCAAGGCATTGATGTTTGGTTGTCACACAGGTTATAAAGGTGGACCATGAAGCCCATGGAGTTGATACACCTGAAGATGTTGAAAAGATTGAATCTTTAATGCGTGAAAGAAACCTCTCATAGTCCTCAAAAATACACATCTTGCTTTCACATGAACTCCTTTCCTTGTTTTATGATATGGTTCTTCCCTGTTTTTTACTCTGTAATTCAACGAGTTAACTTACACATATCTTTTTTAAGCTAATGTAATACTACTGGTAGATATAAATAATAGGAAAGAAATGTGGAAGCTTGTGTTTGGTACATCCAAGAAAAGATAAGGATTAAGGACTAAGGACTGTGAGAACATGGTGATATTTATATAGCCAATGACCTAATTAGGAGAACGTGCTAAATGCCTCGAAATAGCTGTCTCCTTTGTGTGAGAGAGATCTGAGATCCAAAGATGCTGGGCTTTTGTAAACCAGCAAGAGCACAAGTCACCCTTACAGAAAGAGGAGAGGATGAGTAATGGAGAAAACTAGGGTTTTGGTAGTAACGGTAATGTGATTTGTATATTTAGGGTTTAATAGTGTTGGGATGTGCTCAGAGTCAGATGCCTTGATCAAGACGTATGTGTCTAATGAGTTGCTTGATTCAGTTAATCTCAAAGGTATATTACAGATATATATATATATATATATATATATATATATATATGTATCTGGATTTAATGTGTTAACTCTCTGTTTGTTTGCATCCATTGTGTTATAGTCCCCTAGACGACTGGGATTCACTCGTGTTGGAGTCCAAAGTCACGGTGATGTTTATGTTCACAGCTACGTGGTGCGGATCATGTGGTGAGATGAGCCTCATATTAGACTAACTGGACTCAGAATATAGAGGGAGCTTCAAGTTCTACATAGCCGATGTTATCAAGGATCAATTCATCGCAGATCAATACAGTGTACGGGATCTTCCGACCACCATTATCTTCAAAGATGGAGAAAATATAGCTTCTTCCATCGGACCTCTTTCAGCGAAGAGATTGAAATCACTCGTCGAGAAAATATAGCTTCTTCCACCTGTAACTCTTTGGACTTGGCTCGAGTCTCTTTATTTGTGTTTGACTGTCATGTGTCTTTTAAGTTATTACTTTTTTTTCTGACTTTTTATTACTTATTTCTCCAAATCTATATTATATAAAAAGGAAAAAAATGATCGCTTTACTAAACTAATGTATGCCTAACCACGAAATATATGTTATATATGTTATGCATGACAACATCCTTCAACTTTATGATGTTATGTAGTTAACATCACGAGTTTAATTTTATTCATCTAAAAACTGAAGTGAATGTTATTATATTAGAGATCGTCAGGGTTTTGAAAACCGAACCGGCCGGTCGGACTGGTCCAACTGTGAATCGTTAAGTAAACCAAATACGGGTTGAGTTAAAACTCGGATTTGAACTAAACCGCCAAAACCGGTTAAAAACCGGCTAAACCGGTTAAAAACCGGCTAAACCGGTGACTCTGGTCAGTGAAAAAAACCGGTTCAACAAATACTTAACGTAATTTCATTAGTTTTGAAATAGAAATGGTAACTTCTTAACTGATTCAAGATTCTTAGTGTTTCGTTTGAAAACCATAATAATTTCTTTCCCTTTTCAAGATTCGTAGTACATTTGTTTCCTTCTTTTCGTTATACACTAGTGGTGTTTCCGCGCTTCGCAGCACAATGTGTAGTATAGACTTTACACAAGTGGGCTTCTTAAAACACTCAAGTGACTCATCCAAACAGGTAATACCGGGATATGAGATGATTTATAAAATATTAAAATCTCATATTTCGAAGCATGGACTTGGGTGAGAGTATAATCCCAATCTTGGTCGTTCAACAGTAGCTGTAACTTCTTTTTAAAACTGATTTTCATATTAAAAAGGAAACAAAGATACAAATATATGAAAATTTAAAAACAGAGAAGAAAGCTACAGAGGGAACAAAAAAAAAAAAGCTACAGAGGGAGATACTTTAGAAGAACGAAGGAAGGAGGTCACAAAGATTCAGAAATTCTAAAAATTGGACACTCGAAACAGTGTGAGGTATTAAGCTAGATACCTGACCAAAGAGAGACGGTATCATCACCAAATCTACACTCTAGATTTCTAAGGGCAGTTGATTTGTTTTTGATCATGCGTACAATCAGTAGCGGCCCTGAGCAGAAGCCATGGAAGCATGTGCTTCCGGCCCAGTTTGTAATATCTAATATTTCGGCCTATAATTTTGCAAAATGTCTAGTAGCATAGTTGGTTAGAGGTTTGTAATATGCACTAGGAAGGTGGAAGGTTTGATATACATTAGAAGTAGGTTTTTTTGGTGTTTAACTGTTAACTAGATTTTGATCCGCGCTTTCAAAGCGCGGGATTATTTTCGAAACATTCCAAATTTATTTGATATAAATTTATATTTTAATTGTATCTACACTTAGATATTACGAATGAAACATTATATTCAATGTTTTGAAACCCGATCCGATCCGCAGTTAAATTGCCAAATTCGGTAGTTCATAAGTAATCCATTTTAGTTTTAAAAAAACTGTTATTTAAAAATTCTATAAAACCCGTAACAACCGCTAAAACCCGAGATCTGGTTATCGGTTGAACTGATAGATGACCCAATATGTAATCCGGTTTGATTTATTATTATATTTTGAGTATTGTAATATATATTCATGAACGTTCAGAAGAATAGTGAATATATTATGAAATTGATATTCCAATTTTAATACAATTTTAGTCAAACTAAAATTCCATCTTGTTAATGGATTAATATTTGAGTGGATGCATATTAAAAATAAAATATATTTGAGCATCAATAATGTGTATACGTCTATTACAAATTAATGATTTACGTTTTCAAAAAAAAGTATAATTGTTTATTTAGTTATTAGATACTTTTTGATGTTTTGTCTATGGCTTATTTTAAATTTAAAATTTAATTTCATTATTCGCATTAGAAATGTAAATATTTATAATTTTAATTTTGATATATATTTTAATATATTTAGTTCTTAATTTTTTTATAATTTATATATATAATTTTATTTTTAAACAATTAAAATATTGACTCTTACTCTCTGGCTTCGATTTATGTTAATGTAATGTTTTATGATATATTTGTGTTAATATATTTGTTCAATTAGTATATATTTGATATATATATTTTATGTCTGTTTGAGTAATCCGTAAAAAATATATTCATAAAACTATCAATAGTAACATGTTTCATCATATAATTACTGTTAATATTTATTTTATAATATGTATTTATATATATTTTAGTACTCTACTATAAGAATTATATTTTTATGTATTTGGAGAGGGTTTTGAACAATTTTTTTTTTTTTTGCATTTGGATTAATATATAGTTGTATATATACGAATGAATATATATATATATATATATAATTATTTATTACATTAATAACTAAAACATAATTGATTAGTTATTTGAATTTTGAATTAATATAAATTAAATTCATTAGTTTAAAAAATAATAGATTAGTTAGTTAGTTCCTTAATTTTAGGTATAATGTATATTTAACAATTAAATTAGATATGAGTAGAATAATAGAAAATGTAATTAAATATAATTGTCCAACCTAGACTATTTGTAAGTAGATAAAAATTGCTTCTGTTTTAATAGTATTGATTTATAAGCCCATAACTGTATTTTGCTTCCAGCCTGATTTTTTTCTGGGCCGGGCCTGCGTACAATGATGCTCAGAATTGTTGCTTCGTCCCTAGAGAGACCAATATTGAAGCGTCTATTTCTTTCCATCCGTAAACCATAAATGGTACCATGCCAAAGTTGAATCAGAGCTCTAGAGGAAACAGGGGAGGGAAGCAGTAGGTAACCACCGGAATATTAAATCCCAGTCACGTGGAGTTGAGAGAAGTTTAACTTCAACAGAGCACAGCTCCAGAATGTGGAAGAGAAGGATAACCTGAAAAAAAAAATGGTCTCTTGATTCAGGTTGAGCCACACAGAGCAGACAAGTAGTTTCAACATCTAAACCTCATATTTGGAGACGATCCAGAGTGGGATTTCGATCAAGAACGAACAGCCAGACCGAAGTAGAGTGTTTCGGGACACTTCATTCAAACCAACGAAGCACAAGAAACCAGTGGTTTAGTAATTCTTGCTTCATTCCATTAAAACCCATATTAACATGACAAATTCATCCAAACAAACCAATACTTTCAAGACTAATAACCTCCAAAAGCCTCTGGTGCTTGCGGATGCTTGCATTTGTCAGGATGAACCATCATATATGAGTCTGATAAACATTCAACTGAGTCTTTTTCGAAAAAAATCTAATTCAAATCAGTCACAAAATTTTCAGTGTATTCTCAATTAGTGGCATAGTAACTAAAATCACCAGAAGAAACCATGAATTAGTAAAATTAAAATGTCTTCACAGTGTGACAAAACTGAAGAATACTTTTGTGTACTGCCGTTTAAAAATAGGTTAAGATGCTCAAACGGGTTCAGCTTGAAGCATGAGAGAATCCTACAAATTTGGAACTTTTAAGACATGATCATCAGAAACATGGCTGCAACAAGACGATGATACCGGTAACAATTCTAACAGTAAAGATAAGTCATTTACTATTATACATGGAAGATATATGAAAATTATCCACATCCATACCAGAAACTAATCATATTTGATCAGATCTACACGAGATCTCCTTAAGCTACGGTACTCTCAAGAGCTAAACATAGATGCTTGAAAATAATTAAAAACCATAGATGCTTGAAGTTGGAGCAATGGTATGACCCGCTAAATATCCCACAAATCTGAAACTCCGACCCAGATCCAACCAGCTAAACCAATCTCATTCAGCAACGGAGTCATCAAACGCCGCCACCACATCCACCACCACTCAACCACCGTCACTACAGAACCGCGCAGCTTCGATTGGAGGTCACGCGCTCGACGTTTGCAGCGAATTCATGCCGTCTCCTACCTTCACATCCTCTGATCCAACTTCCCTCAGGTGTGCTGCGTGCGGTTGCCACCATAACTTCTACCGCCGTTACCCAGACGATTCCTAACTCACTTCCGCCGTGGCTCCACCGTCTCTCCTTACATCTTCCACCACCGCTGAAACATAGTACCAGCCTCACACCATCAATTGATATACCTTGCTTCCCAGAACCTCAGAAGGCGGATCTAGGCGGAGTTTAAAACTATATAATTGTATTATTTTTATTTTTATTAATCTGTTTTGTTATACACTTTTAATAAGTAGTGTTTTAACATTTTTATTTTAGTGTTTTAACATTTAAATTTTAGTGTATTTTAAAACTATATAATTGTATTATTTTTATTTTTATTAATATTTTTTGTTTATTTTTAATTATTTTAATCTGTTTTGTTATGAACTTTTAATAAAAAAAAATAGTTCGTTTGATTAATTGTATATATATACTTCTTTGATAATTTTTTTAATTATAAAACTTATTTGCTGTCAATTTACTGACTCTAGTATTTTATTTGCTTAAAAATTATATGACGCTAACTTAAACCAAACATAATCTTGCGTATATAATTATAAATTACATACTTTTAAGAATAAAAATAATCAAAGAATAAGAATCTAATGTGAAAGTTTTACTAAGTTTAAATGAATGTAATTTTTGTTTATGAAAAAATATAAAAAATAATTCATTAACTTAATAATTTTGTATTAAGCAAATAAAATGTTAAGAGTCAATAAAGTGACATCAATGAAGTTTTATAATATTTGTTTTTATCAAATAAGTATATATCACACAATTAATCAAACAAATTACATAATTTTAATTAAAAGTTAGATTTTTATTAAAAGTTAAATTTTGCAAATTAGATTTTGTAAATTAGATTCTTACGCTTTAAAACATGGGCCAAAATCTAATTTAGGTAAATTACCCTTAGATACGTCACATTTTAATTGATAAAACGAGAGATTTAAACAGTCTCTGATATACACATCTTTTTTGGATGAATGGAATTAAACTTGTGATGTTAACTACATAACATCATAAAGTTGAGGGATGTTGTCATGCAAAATATATAGTTCGTGTAGCTAAGTACACATTTGTTTAGTTTGCATGGTTAGCCATGTGATGGTCCATACTTCATGTAGTCAGCAATCATTTTTTCCTATAAAAATTGAAGCTATAAGTCAATGTAAAGTCTATACTATTAAAACACAAGGTTTTTTTGAGGTCCTCTTACTGTTTTGCAAGTATTCACAAATGTGCTATTGAAATATATTTAAACATTAACAAATTAAATTGCTTACAACATCTTGACAAGATCTTTAGAATATTTAAACATAAAATATTCTTTAAATAATTAAATGTCAAATCTTCAATTTTGAAATATATTATTTTCAGCTATTTAAATTTTTGTCATAAAAATATAAATAATCGTAAAATCATATGAGTATGAAGTCTTATGTAATAGATATAGATAACCATATTAAAAGTACACTATATATATATGTTAATATCATTTAAATTTAACTATATACTATAGAAAATAGGTAAATATGATTGTTTTGATTTATTTATTGCAAAAAGATTAAAAATAAAAAGAGTGATTATTTTGATTTATATGTTTATATCAATTTAATTATATATGTAATAGTTACTTGCTTCTCAATTATTCAATATATATAATATTTTATATTATGTAAGATATGCAAAATATAGTGCACATAAAAAATTTGTATACCGAATGTTCATTTCTGCGCAAGAAGCGGATCTTAACCTAATGCGCAGATTTTAACCTAGTATGAACGAAAGCATGAGATTCATGTAAATCAACAATTCTGAATACAGAGTATTACAAGATCTTTCATACGACCTACAAATTATTTATTTCATAAAAATAACCATTTGAGATCAGGAATGCATATCGAATTCAAAGAACTATAAGTCAAGAGGAGGAGACTTTTCACTGTGGAATCGAGCAAGAACCTTATTTTCAAGAACTGCCGAGGCTTCTGAAGAGTTGATGCATAAGGGTGTCTTATATTGAGCTCTGGAACTACCTCGGGAGATGAAATAGTCCGTGAGAGAATTGAATGTTCCTTGTTCCACCACTCTTATCTCTAAAGCCCCAATTAATCCAGTTCTTCTCTTAAGTCTATAAGTGGAACCAAATGATTCCTCTAGTACATAACAACAACCCATTAATGTTTTTTCATCAAGAACAAGAACGTCATTAACCTCTTTACCTTTGAGTTCCCAGTAAAAAACATAGTGACCAGGAAAAGTAGAGATATCAGCAGAGCTTGTGAAGTCCATTAACATTAAATTTGAAGACTCGAGAACAAAGGTCGCACGAGCCAAAGCCTTTAAAATGTCATCTTCAGTTGTGGTCTCCGTTTCTACACTTAAAACCATATTCTTTCGACGTACGAATCTAAACTGAGGTGTGTTATTGTAAAATCCAGTCACCTCTAGAATATCACCAATAAGATATCTGTTTAGACCGAAACAAGTAGTGACCACAGGTTCATAGTAGCATCCTAACTTGACGTTCACAAGATCGACAATGCTGGTCATGTCTCCCTCATGGTCAACAGGTAGAAACTCGAAGTAAGAGGTGTTGGGCACAAACGTGTAGGACACATCTTGTGGTTTGCATAGAGGATCCACATTAAACCCAAATATACTTTCAGAAGACCCATATACTGTGGAAACTAGAGGAAGTTTGTTGCAATAAAAGTCTAATATTGGAATGTATTGAGCCATTTGTCCTGTAAGAACGCACTCAATACGTTTGGCTTTAGGCCAAAGTCGTGTGACTATACCTTCCCATGACTTGTGGCTGCATTCTTGTTCAATGAGATCAGCCAACTCGGGATTAGGTCCTCCAATAATAGCTGAAACAGAGCTTCTGCAACCCAGGTCGGTGATCCACTCGCTAACATGACCTAAACGAATATTACCACATAACTCCTTCCAGTTGCTTTCAAGAAAATCAATGGCTCGGACCAATGCATGAGCAAAAGTTGCACCAAATCTCACAACCTCGTCTCTTTGGGAAAGACCGCATAGAAGATGACAGTACAGACTTTGCTTGTTGTCCGGACACAATATGACTTGGTCGGGGCTTGTGTACTGAGACTTTGATGGTCGGTTTTTGAAATAATCGCTCTTGAAAAAACTTGTAAATGCTGCAGCAACGGGTAAGCCAGAGGGGGTTGTGGATTCGGGTTTAGTGTAATGAAACTCCATTGTCTTTCCTTGCTCGACACCGTTGTCACTGAAATGCCTTTAAACAAGAACGGGATGGATCTTAATATCTTAGTAGTGAAATTTAAGAAGACATACACAGTATATCTATTATGTATTAAGAACTACGAAGTAACATTATATTTTTGAAATATAAAAACTAAAAAATAAAAAAATAGTAGTAATTATTTAAAAAAAAACTATTTTAGTTTTATTAACACAGTCAGTTAAATCCTAAATCATAAACTCCAGATCCAAAACACCAAACACAACACTAACCCTAGATCTTTGGGTATATCCTAAACCCTTGGATAAACACTAAATCTCCGGAAATACCTAAACCCGAAATCCTAAACTCTAAACTCTATACTCTAAATCTTAAATCTTCGGGTTTACCCTAAACTTTTGGGTAAACCATAAACCTTTGGGTAAACTATAAATTTTTGGGAACATTTTAAACCCTCCGAAACACCTATTAGGGTTTATCCACCAAAGGTTTAGGATTTCTCCAAAGGTTTAGGGTTTAATGTTTAGAGTTTAAGATTTATGGTTAATGTTTTAACTGGCAATGTTAACAATATTAAAAAAATTCAGTAATTAATACTATTTTTATTTATTTTAATCTTGTTCTATTTTAAAAACATAATGTGATTTGACAATTTTTCATTGGTTTTTGAACTTAGAGGTTCACCTTAAGAGTGAACCCAAAAATTAATAATTCATTACATTTTGTTATATATGAAGTTTAGATTTATTTCGAAAAAATTATTTGAGATACAGGTAGGAAATATATTCTATTGAGAGTTTGAGCATATTTGTATTAAAACGACAAATTCAACGTTATTCAAACAAAAATTTTAAAAACTTCTTTTGAATTCAAGTGTTATTGAATTTGTTATTTGATAAAATACTTTGAAATTGAATGTTATTGAAAAAAAATACTCAAGTTGTGCATTTTATGATTTTTCTATTTATTTTAGAGTGTTTTATTGTAATTTATTAGTTTAAGAAAAAAAAATCTTTGATACAAGTTTCCAGGGTGGTTTAACTAAAATAATTTTAAATTACTAATTCATCTAAAATCACCTAATAAAAATTAAATGACTTCAAATTATCATTTCAATAAATCTCCCTAAGGAACTACCAGTAGGATTTTTCATATATATATATATATATATATATATATATATATATATATTAGCTTTGTTTTTATAGTATTTTCAAATTAGCTTTAGTTTAAAACTAGATTTAAATGATCCATTTCCATGGAAAGTAATAACTCCAAAATTCATATTAAAACAAATCTTAATTCATATACTATTTGAAAGTTTGAAAAATTATTTAAATCTTAACTTTGGTTTGATTCCATGTTTTAATTGTTGATAAGCTCAGACAGTGCCGTGCCTAGGTGTTTGGGGGCCTAAGGCTAGAGTAAAAAAGTTTTCATAATTAGTAATAAATATCTATTACATAAAACTTTACAAAAAATTATGTATTTAATATTTATAGGTTCATATGAAAAAGTGAACATATTATTTCTTAAAAGAATACAAAATACATAGTTTATTAAACCAAAAATGCAACAAATTATCTATGAGGGTTTTATAATTGTTTAATTAAATATGTGCTTATTTTGATATGTTAAATGGCAAGCTTATAAATGTATTACTACAATAATAAAAATAAAATCATACAAGCTAAAAATTTATAGTTTAGAGTGTAAAAATTAAATAAATAAAGTAATAGTTTTATGAAGATAGATGATAAATTAAATCTAAAAATTTAAAATAGAATAAAATAAGTCTAAATAGCATAAATAAATTATTGTTTAAATCCAAAACTAAGAGAAATTTATATATACAATATAACCAATTTAAAGTGGAATTAAAATGGGGGCCCTAAAATGTGTTATACAAGTTGGGGTCTAAGGCGGTTGCCTTTCTCATAACAAGGTAAGCACGCCTCTGAGCTCAGATCAATTTTGGTTTGAAATGTTTTTATTTTAAAAATCAGATTCAGTCCAGATCAATTTTCATTATATAATAATTTATTAAATTATTTTTAATGTTTTTGTTCTTGGATATTGTAAAAGAAGTGAAACCTGATAAACATTATTTGGAGTTTACTTTCAGATAATTTCTAGTCACAAAAAAAAAACAGAATGATTTATTTAATATTATAGTTATGATTATATGACAGCAATTTGTTAATATATATGTATATATATATACATACTTCAAATATAAAAGAATCCATTATACTAACAGAGATCTGAATCAATTTGTAGGGTTATCAAATCAAGCTATTATAATTTTGTATAGATGGAATTTACTTGGACATAACAAGAGAGCGTAGAGCCAATACGTATCCCAGCTGCTCAATGGCCTCATCGTTCACAGGAAATATCTTTTGTTTCCCTCCTGAAGTTCCAGAGCTATACACAACAAAATTCCACAATAGTTATAGATCACAGTGGTATATATATAAGTAGTAGCAACTATCACTTTCAAGATCATCATGATGGTAGTATGTACCTTCGGAAGAATCTAGTAACGGGTCCACCTGAAATTAAATCTGAAGGCTCTCCATTCGCAACACGTTCAATGTAAGGCTTAACATCTTCATAGTTCGCCAACGGTACGTTTTTCTTGAATAGTTCTTTATCATTGCTTCCATGGAGAAACCGTCTGAGGTATTCTGTGTTGCTGTTAAGTCTAAGTATCTTCTCCAATAAATCATCTTGTATCTGCTCTGCATTTAACGTTAACTCCTCCAGACTACTGAGCTCTACGATTGAACTCATATTTTTTGGTTTTTATCTATAATTCACTTTAAGTAAGGGGGTCTTTTAAGTTTTAAATCTTTGTCAAACAAGGGGAGGGGTATTTATATTGCAGTTATACACCAGACAAAAGTCTCGCAGGCTCTTAAAAACAAAAAATTAATTTCACATGCTCTTAATGAATCTATCGTACTCTTCATTTAATCTATACTAAAAAGAAATGAGATTAAAGTCAACTATGCCATTATTTCATCTAACCAATCATGTGATTTCGTCTTATTTCTTTCACTCGTCCCTCTTCTTTCCTCTCCTCTCCTATTCGGTATGTTCTGTCTCTCTTTTCCCGAGCACCATTGTTTCTGGCTTGTTTTACATTTGATTCACCAGCACTACATTAAGCAATTTTGACGAATTATAAGTATACATTCATACCCACACACTATAACTACATTACGCAACATTACATTAAGCATTACATGTTCTTCAATTGATATAACTTGGCATATCTTTGTATAACTTGGTATAACTGGTATAACTAAGTATTAGTTGAGCCGTACAACTTGGATAACTAGATTAATAAAAATGTAGAAGCAAATGAAATGAAATTATGATATTACAAAACTTATATATTTCATCAAATTAAGCATTTTATTAGATGGTTAGATGAAAAATGATTATACGAAACTAAATATAAATAACACTACATGTGTGCCCAACACTACATGTTTCCCGATTTATTCAATTTGTACCCAATACTAATAGTATAATTTTGTATAACTTGGCACAACTATATTGGTACAGTTGGTATAACTTAGTATTAGCTGAACCGTAAAACCATAAAACTTTTATAACTTGATTAGTAAAACTTGTAGAAGAACAATAAAATGAAATGAAATTGTTGTATTACAAAACTTATATATTTCATAAAATTAAGTATTTTATTAGATGGTTAGATGAGAATTGATTATAAGAAACTGAATATAAGTTTACAATAAAACTAAGAAAAATAAGAAACTAAAACTTCGAATTTTTTTCTTTTTCTTTTTTAAATTCCAGCCCAGTTTTACCTCCCATTTTCAAAACATCCCAAACTCATGTCATTCTGTTGTCAAGTATAAAAACCATTTTCATGGTTTTCCCATTACTACAATCCTTTCAATCTCATTGAAGCATGGAGAAGCCATTCTTTGTGAAAACAAGCTCATTTGATGAATTGTGACGAAGCTGAGTTCCATTGCAATAAGTTTTAATAAGTGATATCATTTTTTTTCTTCTTGTATAAAGTTGCATAAGTCTCTTGTTTGTTTGTTTGTTAGGTTTTTTGTTTTTGTATGTTTTTTGTTAAAACAATGATTAAGTAATATTGCCAATTTTAACTATTTTGATTGTTTATATTAAGGAACTACAAATTTCCAAAGTTTTACTTTGTTAGCAATCACAAAATCAAAGTTTAACAAAAGACATCAAGAATTAATATACGATCCATCATGTCCTCGTCATATACAATAGAAGTCCTGTACAATCCAAATTAGTTGAAGTTTTAATGAACTGTCCAAAGTTTTGTAGTTATACCAAGTCTAACTAAGTTATACATTTTGGGTGCATTTTTTCCCCTTTTTTATGGGTAATTCGTGTTATATTATTGGATTCGACTAGTCTCTAGGTGGAAGATTATAGACTAGTCTCTAGGTGGAAGATTATCCTTTTGGTGATGAAAGAATGAAATGATATCGGTTAAATTGAAGATTGATGTAGCTTCCACCATTGTTTAAAAGAAATCGATTTAGGAAGATTGACCCGATGAATATCTAAGTGGATTAGGTGGTCCGCCTGAATTGTAATTCTTTAAATTATATTTTGGTTTTGTGGTATTTTAGTTTTTCGGAATTCAATAAAAAAAATTATATTCGAAAATGAAAAGAGAGCATATGAAATTATTTTTTGTGTGGAAAAGGACATAAGCGGACAAAAAGATGGGCCCATTAGGTTTGGTTTTGTTTGTGTAGACGCTTACACATGTCACAACTAAGAAATACGTGTCAACGGATCAGTAACGTATAATGCTGTGAAATACAGCAATTTATTTATATCTCACAACGTCATAACTTATTTAAGAGAATGGCGAAAACTTTAATGCAGTAGTAATTTGACTAAAAAATTTAGTAATATTTTATACTAAAAATTTTGAATTTAGACTTCTGAAAAATGTGAAATATATAAATTAATAAAAAATACTTACTACAAATTTTTGGATAAGGTAAGTCAGATGTAAATTCTCATTAAACAAAAACTCATTAATTATAAATAAATAATATATTTATCTTGTTTAAAATTAGTTCTAAGCGTCACCATTGAAAAAAATAATTATGAAATTAGTTTGAAAGTAATTACTACAGAGGGGAAGAGGGTTAAGTAATTGCATAAAATACATGTTTTATTATATTTTTTGTCGACATGTTTAATTATATTAGATTTATACATATTTTTTGGTGTGAGTCTGTGAGATTATACTTGAAAATTTTATGTCTAACAAAATAAAATTTATAGACCCAAAAAAGGAGCGTCAGGGAAGTAGAAAACCACAAGAAAAACTTCACATCCAAACACATATTTACATGAAATAAATTATACGGTAAAAACACCATAATTATAATTAATTTCAATTCCGAAAGACTAAATTTTGATTAAAAGAGTATTAAATCATTTTTGTACATAAATGATCAAATGTACAATTTAAAACAAATTAAATTTTGATCCGAACTTCCAAAATTTAGAATTATTTTTATTTAAAATGTTGATTTAATAAAAATTATAACTGCAGCTATAATTTATGCATTTTAACTTTTTTTATAATTTTGTTTAAATTTGTGTTATTTTATTTAGTTTTAAAGTTAGGTTTAGAATTTTTTTATAAACTCAATGTGACATTTTGATTTCTGTTATACACCTGAAAAACTTAAGAAAATTGATTTGACTACATATGTTAATAAAACTTATGTTTTGGTATACATCTTGTTAAAACTTCAGAGTTAAAAGTGTTTAATCTGGAATAGTAGAAATATGAATGATTTATCGGAAAGTTATTCGCGATATCGTGAGAGTGTGGTCAAATTAGGGAGAAATGTCATGTAGTGATTGTAGAGTAAGTAAACAAGACTAACGAGCCTCCAAAAAATTAAAGCACCGTCGTCGCATAGAATATGGATGGTGCATTAGCCGTGGGAAGTTGGAGCGTTACACTTTAGTTTTAATTTATTATTATTTTTTAAATCATTATATATATAGCTTTTCCTAATTTAAATATTTTAAACTATATAAATAAAATTTGGATATCAATATTAACTTTGTGAAATAAAGCGAAAACCTTAATTTTGAATATTAGTGTATTCATATTTTATATTTTGAGGAGTAATACTTTTACAATTACAAAAATATATAGTTTTTCTGTTAACTATCATGTACTATATATACTATAGTGTAAAATCATAATTTAAAAAAAAATACTTTTAGCAAATTAATCATTGTAAGTTTAATATGCATTTCGTTAATTTATAATATTTTTTTGTATTACGGAATAACATACATTCATATAAAATTTTATTTTTATTATAATATTATATAGTCAAATTAAAATTTTATATAAAGATAACTATACAACATTAAAATCGGATAATTCGTTTTTTGGTGTGTCTCGTATTTTCTTTAGTTTATTTGTACAAATCAAAATTGAAACAGAATAACACATCTTTTAACATGTCTTGCATTAGTTAAATTTTTTTAAAATATTTTTTACTATAAATTATTTAATGTGTTTGTTAAAACTGTCTCATATTTGATTAATAAATTGCATGGATGATAGAAACTTTTTTTTTTACAGCAAGCATTTACAGACTCATGTTGACTCTGTAAACCAAATTGGTAACTCCGCATCCATGTAAACGACGAATGACGTTTGTTTCTTAGCACTGGGTGCTAAGCTATCCGCCCGTGGATGATAAAAACTATAACAGTTAAATATCAAGTGTAACATGTTTCAATTAATTTAATAGTTTAATTTTTGTCATGTAAGTATATATTTATTTATCAAAATTGTATTAAAAATCATAATTATAGTCAACAACCAGTAATTTAACATTTATTTTTTATATTTTATAAATTATAGGATTTTAAATATTGGAGTTTTTGTTATTTTATGCATATTTATTTAAATATATTAATTATTGACTTTAATATTTAATGATTCTATAAATATATATACATAATTTTATAAATTTTCTATTGTATATATAAGTCGAAATTAATTTAATATTAATTTATAATAATAATTTAGCAATAATTACGAAATTATTTAAATATTTATAAATTTTGAGACTTTAAAAAAACTGTATATTCATGAATGATATAATAAGATTTTATTAGTTTGTAATAAATTTTGTATGAAGTCTTTTTATTTCTTTTTTTTAGAAATATTTAAATAATTAATTGAATAATCTAGTTGTTAAGAGACATTTAAATTGTATAGTTAGTATAAGGGTCTAAATTTAACAATGATACACAGAAGACTAAGGTTATGTTCAATTAGTATTTCTATTTTAACAGTATAGATAAATATTATATTGAAAAAATGGAAATATTAAATATAATTTTGAATTATAAAAATATATTTTTTGAGCTATAAAAGGAATGAAAGATAGATGGCGGAGACATCAACTTTTAGACATACACATTTAGCTTATTTCAATATTGAAATATTATCTTGATTCTTCAAATAAAACTTCAAAATCATTAGCACTATAATCCATTCACTCCCATTTCTTTTTCTTGTTTTACACTTTCTATATTATCCCTTTGAAATTTGTATTATTCGAAACAATCATAACTCTTATATTATTTATTTTATTAACATTAACAACACAATTTTTTTTATAACTCAAGAACAAATTTCAGTCCTAAACAGATCTAAACTAATCTTTTGGAGGCGTGTGGTCCACGCTACAACATTGTTCAGAAACAATCATGAAATAATTCGAATTCGCAATATATAGATGCAGGAAAGAGTCTGCCCTTACTATTAGACCACGGACTTAACAACACGGCTACAACATTTTTAGAATATATGCTCTTTAAAAGGAAATTTTTGTATGTAGGAAATTTTTGCATTTCCGAATATTTCTAGTGTATTAAATTTATCTATTTAATCTAATCTTTACATGCTTTGACTACTATTGGTAGAATTAACATTAGGAATAATCAAGCTTTTATTCGTTTTAAAAATTTCAGTGAAAATTTATAAGATATGAATTATCAACACATATTATAAATATTTAATACTAGCATGCATATTAAAAACTAAACTAAACTAAACAATACAGCGAAAGTGACATTGACAAGAAACCGAGGCCGTAAAACTAATCTAGTTGCCAGCAGTGGAGCGGGCAAAAATTTAAAGCGAACTAAAATGGTCGGAGAAAAGGAAATGGTTACCACGAGCTACTGAAAGAGAGGTGGACTTAAACTTAATTGCTACAATTTCTTCAGCTTCCGCTACTCATTTTTTTTTGTAAACGTTGTTAAAAATTGAAATTTGATATAATTATCATTTTATCAAAAAAAATCATGCACATTAAAATATGTTTCATACAATTGATTAATCATAATTACTTAATAAAGAACAAATGATTAGGAAAAAAGAACAACAATTAAGGTTTTCATAACTAGACAAAATACAGAGCATTGAGAGGGATGGGTAAAAGACAGTGTTGGCTGGTGAAGATTGAAAAGACGGTATCATGAAGTTTCACGTGTAAACGACAGCTTTTTTCTAATTTTTTTTTATAGTAAGACAGCTAACCAAAACAAATTTCAAATGAACGCTATCTTTGTGATGGAAACCTACCTCCATTCGTGTTCGTCATCCAGAAAAAAACAAAACGTGGAGAATTAGTATACAAGGCCGCACCTACCAACTTTTTGGTAATCCGAATCGTCTAGATTCAAAGATCCGACTAGTCCTAGAAACCGAGAGACAAATTATGTAAAATATTTCATATTCCTACACATACATAACTTATCAGGATGGTAGATGTTAAACACTCCGTGTTTAGCATCTCTCTAAACCGTCGTATTACTCGACCATGTCTGTGTAGACGTACTAGCTACTATTTTAGATAAGGATAAACTCAAGTCTTTGTATTATTGGATCGAACTATTTTCAAAATGCAATTTTGGTTGTTTTGGCTTTCTATGTTTTCCATATATTACCATTAAATGATAGAAAATATTGTCGTGACTTACTGACTTTGGGTAAGTTTATGAGTTAAATAACCCATTTGAGTCACTCATCTATATTAGTGCATGTTGAACCTAACATATATACGACCGATTACATATTCTATTGTTCTAAATTATTATTATTATTTTATTAAATAATGAAATAATTAAAAAGAAATTGTAAGGAATATTCTGTTTGCTTTACAACATATATAATGGGGGTTACTGGCTGAGATTTATCTCTCTAATTTAGTTTTATTTATTTTTAAATCACTACATTTTATCAATCATGTTGTAGTTTTATTTTTAAAATAAAGCTTACATCAAGTTTCTATTAATTTTTACCAATCATGGTTTAACTTTATTTTTAAAGCTACAACAAGAACAATTTTTTTTCTTATGTATTTTAGGTAAAAAACATATATCTTTCTTTTATAGGCTGTAGAATCTGTAAAATGAAAAGACTTTCCAAATATCAAATAAATTAGATAATCATGATAAAAACATCTATAAATATTTTAATTTAAGTTTGGGTGTTTTTAAAATTATTAAAATATTTTAAATAACATAAATAATATTTACGTATCACATTTTAAATAAGGTTAAACTTATAGCAAAAATAATATAAATTATTTTAATTGATAAAAAAATAATCATTTTATATATACATCACATATTTCACATCTTTTATTTTAAAATATCTACAGTCTATAGCTTACAACTACAATAAATTTAACTACAATAAAAATCTCTTCAAAAAAGTTTACATTACAATTTTACAGCTACAGTCGAACCAATCATTACCAATATAGGTACTCTTTTTTTGGGTGAATATATGTATCTTTGACATGTAGAATCACAATAAACGGTAAGCATTACAACTAGAGCTAAACTTTTACTGCTAAATTCTTACAGCCACATTTAAACCAATCATCATCACCAATATATGTACTCTTTTTGGGTGAATATATGTATCTTTGACATGCATAATCACAATAAACAGCAAGCATTACTGAAAATTCCTATAATTTTATCTTTACTAATATACATAAATAATATTCTTAAAATATTAATTAATTTTTTGTTCTAATCACCGAATCGAAGAGATTTACACATTTTATTGATTTATGATTCAGTATACATTTTATTGATTTATGATTCAGTTTATACATTTATATATAATAATTATCAATATAATGTAATACATTTACCACAATAGTAATGCATGGTCAGGTTACAAAGACCAGATCAAATAACCAACTCAATTTTGAGAAGTATAATAATTTTTTGATGTCAAAAAAGCAATGCATGGTATTTGAATAAGAGTTTATAAAATAGTTTAGTTAATAGTGGTGATATACTTGTCTTTTTATATACTAAACTTAATGTACCTATAAAAATGATTATCATTTAATAGTAAATTTGAAAAATAAAATGAAATAAAAATGTAAAGGTAGAATTTTTCCTTGAAGTTTTATGTAACATTTGCTTTCATCACAAGATCCGCTGTAACACACTGGTTAAAATTCTTCAAAGGAAATTTCTGGGTCAATTTCGATCAATCGGGTCTTCCTATCATTCGTAGACAAACTTTCAGAAAATTATTCGATTGGATCTCGATCTGCCGAATACTCCAGATTATATATATAGAAAAAGTATATCTTGTGTAGTTTTTGTTTGCCATCAACTTAAACATACTTGGTTAAGATCATGTTAACCAAACTGGGGACTCTATGTTTATGTGAACAAGATAGGACGGTTGATTCCGAGAACCGTGTGCAAAACTATCCATCTCTGTGTTGTGAGTCCGGGGGATGTGTATGATTTCAAACGTGTTGAAACCTTCCTTCAGTCTTTGTATGTCATCCAAATACGTCACAAAAACGGGCGATTCTTCTAGTTCTGAAATCATTTTTACCAATTGAGACCAATATGTTGCAAAAGTAACTTAAAATTATCTGAGAGTTTTGTCTGAGAGTTGTCATACATTCCATCACCCATGTGAAGGCTTCTAATTCCACATGCAAGGGTGAGAGACTGGCTCTGGTATTTCTTGCCACATCAAACCTTCAAAGCCTTCTAATGTTATATACCAGCATTGACCAAAGAATAAATCCTTGTCTTTCACGGATTTATCCGTAAAACACCATCTTCCTACCCTCTGTATTGTGATTTGCGCAATATGATATATTGTGTTTTTGGCACATTATATGTATGTCTTACTAATAGTTTTCAAGGTTTTATTGAGTCTTTTTAGTTCCTTTGAGTCATTACATGTCTGGAGTTGCATTGGATGGGAGATGGACCAGCTGGAGGAAAACCGGAGAAAAAGAGTGTGATTTGGAGTCTTTCGCGCAGAACAGTCGAGCGGAGCAGCCTGAGTGCCTGCTCCAGCGACAGAGATTTAAAAGGAAGTTTCTAAATATTTCGGGATTTGCCCTAGTTTTCATATTTTTCCCTCTAGCCGTCTGTGGCCCCTATATATAGTCTTCTTTTATTTAATTTATGACCTACCTTAGTTTTTACGCAAGAAAGATCTGAGAGAGCTTTGTGATTTTAGCAATTGCTACTTGTAAGGGAGAATGTCTAATCTATTTCCTAGAGAAGATTATCCTGAACCATCTGATTTCTATTATCTATTATATGCAGTAATTCAGAAATCATGCTTCTCTGTTCTTGTGTTATGTCTGAGTAGTCACCGAGTTAGTTTAGGGTTCTAGGGTTTGGATTCGCGAGCTGAAGTATAAATAAGTCATCTTAAGATTGTCTACATTCATATCTGTTCTTATTGCTCGCATTGAACTGATCACTTAGTGCATGAGTTAGGTTAATCAATTTAGCTAACCGTTGGTTGATAACTTGATATGATTTGAATGAGCTTTGACTCCCTAGTCAGCGAGAGTAGATATTATGGTGTATTGGAAACATATCGGACTTGATCTCTAAAGCTTGCTATCGCGTCTTGATCCAAACGAGAGTTTAGGTGTCAAGACCGATCTACAAAGGAAACAACACCACGACAGTGGGTTGTTTCAACCTGAGTGATCCGAGTTTAGACTCGTTTAAACTGGACTTGAATAATTGTTTGGTTTGCGATTTCCTTACCTGAAGAAGAAACTTTAGACTAGCGCCTTTAATCAATTCGAAAACAACCTCACCTTGTTAACTTGTTATTTACGTTACCTTACTATTTTAGAAACCCCAGTTTTGTTTTAGCTTAATTCTGATCCCATAAAGATAAAGTGTGAACTGGTCCTCTGGAATTGAATCTAAAGATATTACAACTACACTGTTAACTTGGCAGTAGGCAAAGATCCAATTTTAGTGTATCAAGTTTTGGCGCCGTTCTTTTTTACCTTTATTTTTTGGTTATTTATTTAGTCTAAAACTTCTATTTTGGTACATATAGTTTTGTGTAAAATATTTGGGCTGATCATTGGTTGTCCATATCCAAATATAAATGGATTTATTCTGATTACATCTATGTTTTTATATGGGCTTTAATTGGTCAAGAATTATAAACCAATTGATCTATGCACGTTAATGGATTTAGTTTATTGTAGATGTAGTCAGCCCAATACACAAAAAGTTAGGGTTTTGTCATTTGAGGAGAAAATTTTGTTTCGTAGTTTTCTCTAATTTTCTTCCAAAATCTCTCCTTTAACTACTCATTTGGTGATTTCCTTCATCGTTCGTATCTTCATATGTTGATCTCTCGACTGTCTTTGTCGACTCGTCGATCTCTCCAAAACTTTTCGATTTATCTTCCTCTTCTCTCAACATCGATTGGTTTTACTTGTTTTCTCATATATCATTGATTTTGAGAGACATGCAGAGGATCCGAAGGGTTTTACTTGTTTGTGATCTGATAGGTTTTACTTGTTTGCGATTTGATATGTTGATTTGTTTTACTTGTTTAGATGGGTTTACTTGTTTGAGATTAGAGATGTTGATTTGTTTTGCTTGTTTTGATTTGTTTACATTGAGTTAGATGGATTTCATTGTTTGCTTGCTACATGTTTCATAAATGTTTCACTGCTACAGGTTTTCCTTGTTTACTTGTTTGCTTGTTCGTATTCTTGTTTGATTGCTATGGGTTTCATTGTTTGTTTGTTCATATACTTGTTTGCTTGTTCGTATTCTTGTTTGATTGCTATGGGTTTCATTGTTTGTTTGTTCACATACTTGTTTGCTTATTCATTTTCTTATTTGTTTTCTTCGAGTTTCATTGTTTGCTACATGTTTTACTTGTTTGCTTGTTCATATTCTTGTTTGCAATTTGATATGTTGATTCGTATTACTTGTTTGCGATTTGATATGTTGATTTGTTTTACTTGTTTGCATTTTGATTGGTTTGTTATTTTGAGATGCTTATTCATTTACTTGTATGAGTTAGATGGTTTCATTGTTTGCGATTTAAGATGTTGATTCATTTGCTTGTTTGAGATGTTGATTCGTTTACTTGTTTGAGTTAGAAGGGTTTCATTGGTTGCTTACTACGAATTTCATTGTTTGTTTAAAAGCACAAACAATATCAAAGTTTACGATTTTTTTGTCTGAATGTCTCACTAATAGTAAGGCGGGTTCAGATATATAGATAGATATCACATGATGATCAGAGCTAATTAAAGTTACAAGTCCAACTTTATATGGTTTGATTGGTTATTAGTAGAGTAACTCAGGAAGATAAAAAAAAATAGAGAAAATAGAAAAGGAAAAAGTGAACTTTAGCGCAATATTTTATTTACACAACGAAAAAGAAAAAGCACAACTAATTTTTTCCTTCTCGACTATTGTCAACGAAAAAGTAAAGTATATATATTTTTATTTGACTGGTGAAATAATGCCAGAAATTAGAGTAAATATGTTTACCTTTAAAATATATTGCTATATCTAACAAACAATCACAACCATAATAAACATAAGAACAACATTATCAATTTATCGGTACATACGAAAGCAATATCTCTAACAACTAATAATAATATTTTATATTAAATTTATTATGTAGTTGTTTTACTTTTTAGTATGAACCAGTTATAAATTAACATTTGTCAAAAACAATATCTCGCAAGTTATCAAAAGTTTTTTTTTATTAGAATTGGTTCTGACACAATTCATCTATTGTTTTTTCTCGGTTTTTTTTAGCTCTGATATTTACAGATCCACGTTGGAGGTGATCTAAGACCATGTGCAATGGGGCTGTTGAATTTTTAATTCAACAGTTGAATTCCCACAATGAACATGTTGAAAAAGTTAAAATGTTTATGTGGATTCAACTGAGTTGAAACTTTTCAACATGTTAAAACACAAAACATGAGACCCACAAGTGACATATTCCAAATTAGTCAATGAGAAAGAAGAGAGAGAATGATATATTTGATATTTTTATCCTCCTAATTGTTTGTGATTAGTATTTATACAAATAGATTGATTTAATTTATTTTATTTTATATAAAAATTATTTTTCTTATTCTACAACTAGAAACTTGTTTTGATTAATTTGGTTAAAAATATATATAATACATAATTCTACTACTTTTTAGTAAACTAGTTTTAATTTTTATTACATGCAAAAATATAAAACAAGAAAAAAAACATTTTAAAAGTTAATTCTTTTAATTTGATTTTTTTTTTAAATATTTCTGTTAATATTTAGATATTTTTTATAAAAGTTAAATGTAGATATACAAGTATATAAAATAAAATTGTAGGGTATGTAGTTGAATTTTATTAAACAAAAATATTGTAAGGGTTAAAAATGAATTGAGTGTTGAATAATGAAGTGGAAGAAAGGGAAGATGACATGGATAGTTAAAATGAGAATTGAAGGTGTTGAATTTACAAAACCATTGTCCATGGTCTAAAGATCAAAAAAGTTTGGGATTTTCATGATTTTAGTATTGGTCCACGTCGTCAATGTTCTTTAGACTATTAAGATTGTGATATAATAACACCAAATGGGCTTTAGTAAGTTCAGTTCAAAAGGTTCTTTTGTTCATTTGTTTTGCTGTCTAGTTTTTTTTTGTGTTTTGACTCGATCTAGTTTTCTGTCCGATTCACAGTAGGGTTAGATACGAATACTCATTACTTGTCTTATACCCGCTACTTGACCCGTACTCACTTCGTTTTTTCAAATATTCGTCGTTGTCAAATCAAGTATCAAGTCGTTGAGTTTTGCTTCTTGCAAGTACAAGGCAAGTAACAAATATCACATAAAAAGTTACGACTCGCCTTGATATTATTCATTACTTGTTTTACGATTAAAAAATAATAAATAAACCATAAAAATTAAATCCCTAAACAAATATTTTTTTGTTGTAAAAAGTAAACAATATTTTTTTTTATCGAATTTCATCTTTTTTTTTTATATTAAGTTCAAATATTTTATTTAAAATAACTCTCGTGTTTTTACCAAATCGAATAAATAAAATAAACTTTCCTCGTAAAATATTATCTATCAAGTCATTTTTAGAAAGTTGGAAATATATCCAGCTAATTGATAAATACTTGTAAGTAACAAGTAATTGAATAAAGTAAGTAACTTGCAAAGTAATATATTTTTAGACAAGTACACAAAATAACAAATATTCGTTTCTGATTCTGACAAGTTAAGTACAAGTCTAAAATTTTCTAATTCACAGGACAAGTATATCCGTTGACTCATCGTTCTGTAGAAAAGCGGGTTTGTGAAAATTACGTACGTTATTTTATCAAATGACTGGACTTATTCAACTGACCATGCGTTGTGATTAGAAAAAGAAAATAGTAAGAAAAAGAAATGTTTTCTTGTCTCCATCGTGACTGGATTCTCTGCGTATTTGTGGAAAGTATGCAACCTTTGTCGCTAAATCCTTACTAATAAAAGGGACCTTTTGAGGCTCCATAGAGCGTCCACATCAGCGAAAAAAAATTCTCCCGAAAGATGACACGTGGCATAAAATATAGTTTTACATTTTAATATTACTAATTTTTAAAAATTATAAATAATATGAAACATAGAGCATAAAAAATGGAAAAACTACATTGAACATATGTAAAATTACTATTTTTCACTTTAAAAAAAAGACGGCTTAATTCCATAATGTAATATTACCATTTTACATTTTTATTTTAAAAAAAATAATATGTAAACATACAACATAAAAATGGAAAAACTACATTAAACATATGTAAGATTACCATTTTTCACTAAAAAAAGACGGTTTATCTCCATAATGTAACATTACTATTTTGTAAAAAAAAACATTATATATAATTTCGAAAATAATAAATAATATGTAAACATACAACATAAAAAATGGAAATACTACATTAAACATATGTAAGATTACCATTTTACATTTAAAAATAACAATAAAATGTAAACATACAACATAAAAAAATGGAAAAACTACATTAAACATATGTAAGATTACCATTTTTCACTAAAAAAAACGGCTTATCTCCATAATGTAAAATTTCTATTTTATATAAATAGAGCATAATGTTATTTTATATAATTTCTATTTTTAAAAATTATAAATAATATGAAACATAGAGCATAAAAAATGGAAAAACTACATTGAACATATGTAAAATTACTATTTTTCACTTTAAAAAAAAGACGGCTTAATTCCATAATGTAATATTACCATTTTACATTTTTATTTTTTAAAAAAATAATATGTAAACATACAACATAAAAATGGAAAAACTACATTAAACATATGTAAGATTACCATTTTTCACTAAAAAAGACGGTTTATCTCCATAATGTAACATTACTATTTTGTAAAAAAAAAACATTATATATAATTTCGAAAATAATAAATAATATGTAAACATACAACATAAAAAATGGAAATACTACATTAAACATATGTAAGATTACCATTTTACATTTAAAAATAACAATAAAATGTAAACATACAACATAAAAAAATGGAAAAACTACATTAAACATATGTAAGATTACCATTTTTCACTAAAAAAAACGTCTTATCTCCATAATGTAAAATTTCTATTTTATATAAAAAAAACATAAATATAACTATTTGACTATTTGTCCAAGTTCTTCTATTAAACATTGACGTTTTACATTAAAAATGGAAAAATACATTAAGATTTAAACATCTATCTTAAAATATAAAATATAGATATTAACTAAATATAAAGTATAAGAAAGAGAAATACTCAATATATTGAAAAATAAATAATAATTAAATATTATAAATATATAAATATACGAATTATATATACAATAATAAGTAAATGCACAATTTTTTAAAAATGGAAAGAGTACATTAAATATTAAACATCTATATTAAAATGTAAAATATAGATATTAAGTAAATAGAAAGTATAAGAAAAAGAAATACACAACTTAAAAATAATGGAAAAAGTATATTACGATTTAAACATCTATCATAAAATGTAAAATATAGATATTATGCAAATAGAAAGTATAAAAAAAGGAAATACACAATTTAAAAAAATGGAAAAAGTACATTAGTATTTAAACATCTATCTTAAAATGTAAATCTATCTTAAAATATAAAATTATTAGTAAATAGAAAGTATAAGAAATAGAAGTACACAATATAAAAAAAAATAATAAGTAAATATATAATATAAGTAAATACCCAATTTAAAAAATGGAAAATTACATTAAGATTTAAAAATATATCTTAAAATTTAAAATATAGATATTAAGTAAATAGAAAGTATAACAAATGGAAATATACAATTTAAAAAAAAATGGAAAACGTACATTAAGATTTAAACATCTATCTTAAAATGTAAAATAGAAATATTAAGTAAATAAAAAGTACAAGAAATGTAAATACATATACAGGAAAATAAATAATAAGTAAATAATGTAAATATATAATATATGAATTATATATATAATAATAAGTAAATACACAATTTTTTAAAAAAATGGAAAAACTTCATTAAGCATTAAACATCTATCTAAAAATGTAAAATATATAATATAAGTAAATACACAATTTTAAAAAATGGAAAAAGTACATTAAGATTTAAATATCTATTTTAAAATATAAAATATAGATATTACGTAAATTAAAATATAAGAAATGGAAATAAACATTTACAAAAATGGAAAAAGTACATTAAGATTTAAACATCTATCTTAAACTGTACATCTATCTTAAAATGGTAGTAAATTATATAAAAATGGAAACACCACATTAGACAAAAAAAATGTATAGTTTTACATCAAGAAAGTCCCTAAAGAACTCATTATTCCATCAATATCAACCTCACTCTATCAAGGAAAAGTTCAAAGCACTCGAGCAAAAAAATGGTTCCACCATCAACTTTTGCCGTCCCAAAAACCTTTAATGACCTTGAATGAGATTTTTTATGACAACAAATTTTTTGTTAGGTGGATTCATTGTTGGGAAACCCGCAACTTCCAAAAGCCAAACTTATTCATGGGAATTGAATTGCTTTTCATAGACTCAAAGGTATTCTTACAATTGTTAATATTCATACTAACTCTTTCATGATCAAACCATTACAGTTAATAATCATTCAAGCGTTTATCCTGAAACACTTCCTTCCTCGCCGAATCAGGTATTGGTTCATGTTGGTTTAATATTGTTTTTGGTTTATTAACCGGTTTAGGATAGTCCTATTGTATATATAATTTAAGTTGGTTTTGCATATATTATGATTAAAATTAAATAATAGTAATATTATGCTTAAAATATAATTTTAGAGAGTTTTCAAATATAGTTTAGAGAACATTATAGGTGATGAATTTAATTTATTAAATTCGTTTATTACTTAAAACTAAGTTTTTTTAAAAACATACTGAGTTATAAATATCAATGATGGATTGGTGAGTATAACATGAAGACAAAAATATAAATATTTTATTTTCAAGATAAGAAATTCAGTTACTCAATATATAATATCTTAAATTATTTTTTAAAAATATACATAATTTATATATATAGATTAATCTTCCAAACTTAAACTATTATATTATATATGAATAATTTTTTTAAATAAAAACAATTTCTGATTAAAAAAAATAAATAAAAACAACAAATGGTTAAACATCAATATCATCTAGGTTAAGTATACGAACAACACAAATTCAAACATCACAAAAAATATTTACATAAACATTATAATACAATAATTTAATCAAAAAATACAATAAAAAAAATAATATTCAAAAGAATAGTTATATACTTAAATTTGAAAATCAAAGATATTTTTGCTAAAATTGTAATTACCTCGCCAAGAAGATCGACCATCTTTTTTACGGATTGATCGATTGTTGAGCATGTGGTCGATCCGAAAATACTCTGCAGTTTAATTAAATATCTAAAACATTTATTCCAACACTCAACAGATAGTTTTGCTAAATATGATAACTAGATAGCCAATAAAATTACAAAAAATATTTAAATAGTAAAAAATATGTTAATTTAACGTGTTAAAATTTAAACATAAATTTTAATTATGACATACATCTTAACATTTATATAAATATATATCATAACCTAAATATAAATAATTTAACAACTTAAATTAGAAAAATATAAAAATCCCGGGCGTAGCCCGGGTTAATCCCTAGTCCTTACTAATAAAAGGGACCTTTTGAAGCTCCATAGAGCGTCCACATCAGCAAAAAAAACTTCTCCCGAAAGATGACACGTGGCATAAAATATAGTTTTATATTTTAATATTACTAATTTTCAAAAATTATAAATAACATGTAAACATACAGCATAAAAAATAGAAAAACTACATTAAACATATGTAAGACTACCATTTTTCACTTAAAAAAAGACGGATTATCTTCATAATGTAACATTACCGTTTTATAAAAAAAAACATTATATATAATTTCAAAAATAATAAATATATGTAAACATACAACATAAAAAATGGAAATACTACATTAAACATATGTAAGATTACCATTTTACATTTTTATTTTAAAAAAATAATATGTAAACATTAAACATATGTAAGATTACCATCTTTCACTAAAAAAAGACGGCTTATCTGCATAATGTAACATTACTATTTTGTAAAAAAAAACATTATATATAATTTCGAAAATAATAAATAATATGTAAACATACATCATAAAAAATGGAAATACTACATTAAACATATGTATGATTACCATTTTACATTTAAAAATAAAAATAATATGTAAACATACAACATGAAAAAATGGAAAAACTACATTAAACATATGTAAAATTACTATTTTTCACTAAAAAAAAACAGTTTATCTCCATAATGTAACATTACCATTTTATAAAAAAAAACATAAATATAACTATTTGACTATTTGTCCAAGTTTTTCTATAAAACATTGCCGTTTTACATTAAAAATGAAAAAATACATTAAGATTTAAACATCTATCTTAAAATATAAAATATAGATATTAATAAAATATAAAGTATAAGAAAGAGAAATACATAATATATAGAAAAATAAATAATAAGTAAATATTATAAATATATAAATATACGAATTATATATACAATAATAAGTAAATGCACAATTTTAAAAAAATGGAAAGAGTACATTAAATATTAAACATCTATCTTAAAATGTAAAATATAGATACTAAGTAAATAGAAAGTATAAGAAAAAGAAATACACAACTTAAAAACAATGGAAAAAATTATATTAAGATTTAAACATCTATCTTAAAATATAAAATATAGATATTACGCAAATAGAAAATATAACAAAAGGAAATACACAATTTAAAAAAAAATAAAAAAAAGTACATTAGTATTTAAACATCTATCTTAAAATGTAAATCTATCTTAAAATATAAAATTATTAGTAAATAGAAAGTATAAGAAATAGAATTACACAATATAAATAAAAATAAATAATAAGTAAATATATAATATAAGTAAATACCCAATTTAAAAAATGGAAAATTACATTAAGATTTAAAAATATATCTTAAAATTTAAAATATAGATATTACGTAAATAGAAAGTATAACAAATAGAAATATACTTTTTTTAAAAATGGAAAACGTACATTAAGATTTTAACATCTATCTTTAAAAGTAAAATAAAGATATTAAGTAAATAAAAAGTACAAGAAATGGAAATACATATACAGGAAAATAAATAATAAGTAAATATTTAAATCTATAATATATGAATTATATATATAATAATAAGTAAATACATAATTTTTCTAAAAAAAACGGAAAAAGTTCATTAAGCATTAAACATCTATCTTAAAATGTAAAATATATAATATAAGTAAATACACAATTTACAAAAAAAGGAAAAAGTACATTAAGATTTAAATATCTATTTTAAAATATAAAATATAGATATTACGTAAATAAAAAATATAAGAAATGGAAATAAACATTTAAAAAAATAGAAAAAATACATTAAGATTTAAACATCTATCTTAAATGTACATATATCTTAAAATGGTAGTAAATTATATAAAAATGAAAATACCACATTAAACAAAACAAAAATTAAAATGTACTCCCTCCGTTTCAAAATAGATGATGTTTTAGAGAGTTTTTGATGTTTCAAAATAGATGATGTTTTCATATTTCAAGGTATCTTTTAACTTTATCAAAAACTGTGTAACCAATTATATTTTGTAGTATGTTTTGTGATTGGTTGAATAATTTTTAATTTATATTTTAGTGATACTTTTTAGATAAAAAACAAGTTTTTTAATATTTGTGTCCCAACCTAAAACTTCATGTATTTTGAAACAGAGGGAGTCAAGAAAGTCCATATAAAACTCATTATTCCATCAATATCAACCTCACACTATCAAGGAAAACTTCAAAGCACTCGAGCAAAAAAATGGTTCTACCATCAACTATTGCCGTCTCAAAAACCCTTAATGACTTTGAAGGAGATTTTTTATAACAACGAACTTTTTGTTAGGTGAATTCATTGTTGGGAAACCCACAACTTCCAAAAGCCAAACTTATTCATGGGAATTGAATTGCTTTTCATAGACTCAAAGGTATTCTTACAAATTTAAATTAATCTAATCCATCATTTTATTGTTAATATTCATACTAACTATTTCATGATCAAACTATTACAGTTAATAACCATTCAAGCATTTATCCCGAGACACTTCATTCCACGCCGAATCAGGTATTGGTTCATGTTGGTTTAGTATTGTTTTTGGTTTATTAACAGGTTTAGGATGGTCCTATTGTAAATATAATTGAAGTTAGTTTAGCATATATTATGCTTAAAATAACTTAAATTAAATAATAGTAATATTATGCTTAAAATATAATTTTAGAGAGTTTTCAAATATAGTTTATATAACATTATAGGTGATGAATTTAATTATTAAATTCGTTTATTACTTAAAACTAAGTTATTTTAAAAACATACTGAGTTATAAATATCAATGATGGATTGGTGAGTATAACATGAAGACAAAAATATAAATATTTGATTTTCAAGATAAGAAATTCAGCTTTTACTCAGTTACTCAATATATAATATCTTAAATTATTTTTTTAAAAAATATACATAATTTATATATATAGATTAATCTTCCAAACTTAAACTATTATATTATATATGAATAATGTTTTTAAATAAAAATAATTTCTGATTTAAAAAAGAAAATAAAAAACAACAAATGGTTATTTTCAAATAATGGATATAATTTACATTATACTATCATTTAACAAGTATTAGATACGTTTTGATATATCATTATTTTCTATTTCCAGAAAACAATAAATTGTTAAACATCAATATCATCTAGATTAAGTATACGAACAACACAAATTCAAATATCACAAAAATATTTACATAAACATTATAATACAATAATTTGATCAAAAAATACAATTAAAACAATATTTAAAATAATAGTTATATACTTAATATCTGAAAATCAAAGATATTTTTGCTAAAATTGTACTTACCTGGCCAAGGAGATCGACCATCTTTTTACGGATCGATTGATTGTTGAGCATGTGGTCGATCCGAAAATACTCTACAGTTTAATTTAATATCTAAAACATTTATGTTAACACTCAAGAGATAGTTTTGCTAAATATGATAATTAGATAGCCAACAAAATTACAAAAAATATTTAAATAGTAAAAAATATGTTAATTTAAAATGTTAAAATTTAAAAATAAATTTTAATTATGACATGCATCTTAACATTTATATAAATATATATCATAACCTAAATATAAATAAATTAACAACTTAAATTAGAAAAAAATAAAAATCCCGGGCGTAGCCCGGGTTAATCCCTAGTCTATACTATATAAAAGTTGAGGCTATAAGCCATTGAGAGCGTCCACGTAGGATGTTAAACGACCAATCGTAATATGACAAATCATTATTTTAGTTTACTATTTTGAAAAATGTTAATGTTACAAAAAAATAATCATTTATTTCAAACTAAAATATAAATCGATATCACATAAGGTAAATTTACAAAATTATAAATACTATATTAATTTAACTTAATGTTTAACATTTTTCAAAAATAAAAAAGAAATAACCAAAATAATATTTAATTTAAAATATATACTCATGATTCAAATTTAAATAACTATATAAATCTAAATTTAAACTCATGATTTTCAAAATTTAGGTTATATACTATTGAAAATATTCAAAAATAACATATAATATATATAATTTGATATTATTAATCATTCAGAATGTTCACATATTATTTTAAAGCACCAAAACATATACCAATTGTCTTTTTTTGGTATTTCTAAAAGTGTTTATATTACGAAATTTTTTATTTCAAAATAAAATATAAATAAGTATCAAATAAATTAAACTTACAAAATTTAAAACACCATGTACAAATCTATACTATATAAAATAAAGTTTCGAAAACTAACATAAAAATAACAAACAAATATAATAGTTAATTTAAAAATGCAATACTTTCAAACAATTATATCTATATAAATCTACAACACACTATTTACAAAATTTAGGTTATATAATATTCAACCAAAATATGTACTATATGTAATTTGATGCATTAAATCATTGAAAATATCCACATATTATTTTAAAGCACCAAAATATGTCAAATTACCATTTTAATTATCATTTTAAAATTTCAAGATTTTCAAAAAAATGTTTATTTCAAAATAAAAAGGAAACTACTATTTAATTTATTGAAAAATGCAAAATTATTAAAGGAATCAATTTGGTATATAAACTAAATCTTTGAAAGACCAACATAAAATTAACTAAAAAGAATCTTAAAATATAAGAATTTCAAATAATAAAAACAGTGTGAATCTAAAGCACTTTCCGTTAGATATAAATCTAACAAAATATGATTTCAAAATGGAAGCTATTTCTTTCAAAATAATATCATTAATAAATTTAGTAAACAAAAATTCCAAATAACTAAAAGAATCAGTTTATTATAAAAATTAAATCTTTAGAAGATCAACATAAAATTAAGTAACAAAAATAATCTTAAAAATATAAGGATTTCAAATAATAAAGACAATATAAATCTAAAGCACTATTTCATTACATATGAATCTATAACATATGATTTCAAAATTTAGGATATATATAGTGTTCACATAGAATTTAAAAATATCATTATAATAATATAAAAAATCAGCATTTTAATTTGATAAAGTAAGTAAAGATATTATTTTATTAAAAATAATTAACTTGATATATAAAATAAATTTATAATTGACATTAAACAGAAAATAACAAAAATAAAAATATTTCAAAAAGAAATAAAGTTAAAAAACAAATTATTTATAAATAA
The DNA here is from genome assembly GCF_000309985.2 of Brassica rapa. Taxonomy (NCBI): domain Eukaryota; kingdom Viridiplantae; phylum Streptophyta; class Magnoliopsida; order Brassicales; family Brassicaceae; genus Brassica; species Brassica rapa. The sequence goes on from NC_024799.2 coordinate 10,560,050, forward strand.
TCACGTAAGTAAAAATAAATAAAAATCAACAAAAACTATAAAAAGATAAATTAAAATTTGTAAAAAATATCTTTAAAGTTAGACTGATATTTATGCTAATTATTGAAAACTAACATAATAAGATATTGACAAGAAAAAATCTAATTATGTCTGTAACCTTTAATACGATATGGACTACATCCTTTAAAAATCAGAAATAACTTAGAATATCAATAATAATATTTAAAGTCAGCATAATAAGCTAATATTTTAATAAACCTTAAATTTTATTAAAAAATAAAGCAAAACTAAAAAAAATTCTTACTTGATATATATGCTAACTCTTCATTAATTAACGTCAAAATTATAAAATTATGTTTTAAAGTATGTCAGAACATACAAATAGCTTATAAATCAAATTAAAATAAATACTTAATATCATAGTACTTAATATGAGCTAATAAATATAAAAGGTAAACTGAAATTTAGTATTTGTTTTTTATTTATATTGGTCTCAGCTATAAAATATTGTAAATTTATAATATGTCATATGAGTTTCTTAGAAAAATAATGGTTGATTGTGATTCTTTTTTTTACCGAGCCAATTTATTATTTAGTTTACAATAAGTTACAAAGCTCTGTAAGAAATAAGTGATTGTAACAATAATTTACATATGTAAAAAATATATTGTTAAACAAGTTGTCTATTTATGTTTTTTAAAATCATTTACCTATGTGTTCTCAAGCTGTTTTTATCAATAAATGAATAAACATAGTTATATAGTAATCAAAAATTTAAATTTAATAAATTTTGACATATATGTTTATAAGAAAATCATTATCAAAATATTCATTAAACTAATCAAATATGTTTTTAAGAAAAACTCTAAATATTTTGTAATCAATAAGCTTTTTTGAATATGGTCATTAAAAATTATGCAAACTATATGGTGACTTTTCATAAGTCTTTAGTGAAATTCACCGATAAAATTTATAGGACATATGCTTATAAAAATTTATTAAAGAAATTAACATAACATATAAAATTAAAAATGATCTCACCAAATTCTATCAATGAAAGATATTTGAAACAAAATGTTATTAAAACATACGACAACATAAAATAATCAAAGAGGCTAAAAATTAAAGTATATTAGTTGAAAATTCTAATAATATTTACAAATAATATTGACATTAGAGTATAGTCTCAGGCTCTCAGTGACAACAGAAAATAAAGATATAAAAAATATTCATTATATATTCGTCAGTTGGAAAATATAATATATAAGTTTATGAAATATGATGTGAACTAATAAAACATCATAATCACGCCATTAATTAATATTGTAACTAGATCAAGTAGAAGATGTATATAATATTTTTTAGTTATATATGTTTATTTTAATAAATTAAATATTATTTAACATTAGTTTAAAGTTGTACATATTTATTTCTCTTTTTGTTATATCTAAAATAATATTACTATTTAAATTTCATTAAAATATTTATTATTATTTAACTCTAAATATAATACTAATAAATATGCATTTAAGCCACTTTAAGATGATTATTTCAAATACAGATATTCACAAAAATATATAATAAATATACTTTCATTGTAAAAATTTGGTTAATACAAAGTAAAGCTAGATATTATGCATATACATTAAGTTCTTATGTTTTTCAAATAGAAAGACAGATGAAAATATTATAATAAAAATAATTATAACAGTGTATTATTTTTTAATAAGAATAAAATGATCAATATATATTTTTAAAATAATATTAATAAACAATATATAAAAAAAGATTAATGAACAATATAAACATGTTTATAAATACACTTACACATTTACATATACAAAAAAAGATATCTAAATAGAAAAAATAATAAAGCATACTTCGAATAAAACTTCATATAAAAATGCATATAAACCAATTATAGTTCATTATCTTAAAATTAGTATAAAATGATACAAATTATTAAAATAAACTCGCGCGTAGCGCGAGTCAAAAATCTAGTTATTATATAATAGGAGTGGTCATATAATATAACAAAAACAAAACAGCGTTAACATAAATTCTTTCAATAAAAAAAAATTAACAAAAATATATAACTAAAACATATTTCTATTCTAAAAATAATGTATAACAAAAAAAATTCAAAATAACACTAACGAAAAGGTTTCGAAATTTTATTTTTGTATTTAAGTTTGAATTTAGTCATTAAAGTTTAAACTTTATACTTTAGAATTTAGTAATTAGGAGATGAAAATTAGGATAAACATTTAAATTTTGGTGTAATTTTATCATTTTACATATTAATTAATTTTGTTATATAATTTGGAGATTTTCAACACAATGATCAAATTTTACATTAAAATTTTGGACTTTTCAAGATTATAAAGCATATTCAATACAATTCTATTTTTGTCATATTTTATTTACGAAATTTCCCCAAAAGTATATTGTAATGTATTTTTAAATACCCTAACAATAAATATAAACTAATTGCCTTTGTAAAGTATCGTTGTTTGAAATGATTTTGCACCATTCCATAGAATGGTGACATCAGATTGCTATGAATCCCCGAGAAATGCATATAATCCCCCTATATATTAAATAAGAAGTCACTATTTCCGATGACGTGTCGTTCATAGGTAAAATTTCAAGAAATTGTTATAATTTGATTGGTCGATTGTTTTAATTTTTATTTATTTAAATTAGATCTAAAAATTTAAAGCAAGTCTAAAAACATTTAACATCACTTGCCATATAATCTAAAGAATATTACAAATAACAATTTATGGCAAATAATTCTCGAAAATATAGAAAGATTAATAATTTTTTATTTATTACTTTTAATAATTATAAACTATAAAATATAATGAACGAATTTTTATATAAGATAATTATAATAGTTTTATACTCTACTTGATGAATTGTATTCAAATATAATTATATAATAACTATTTTAAATATTACAAAATCCAAACATGTTTATTTATATGATTTTTAAATTATTTATCGTTGTTTACAGAATAAATTTACCAGAATTTTAAAATTATTTATATAATGTTTTAAATTATTTATAAAAATATAAATCCTACTATATATTGATTGAAAAGTCACATAAGTGATTTTTTATTACGTGTTGATCATTTATAGAAGCTTATACATTAATTTTTCAAATGTATTTTGAAAATTTATCCTTCTATTACAATATTTTGAATTTTTTCATTTTTAATGGTAAAATTCTTCAACTATGTTTACTTAGTGTAGAAACTCCTAAACTAAAGATTTACTGGTAGTAATGGTAATTATGACCTGTTAGAGTTTAATTCATTAAATAAATTTAGTTTAGGCGGTTTTTCGTTAAATACTTAGTTTGAGGGTTTTTACCCAAAACAAACTTAGTTGAGGGGTTTTAACTTTAAAAATTATTATTCTTTCCTTATTATATATTATTTAAATCCTTATAGTGGAATTTGTTTTATCAAAAATCAGTTGCAATCAACTGACGAGATATCTTCTTTCCAAATATCATAAATTTAATATTTAAATATATATATATATATCAAAATTTGAGTTACCAAAATTATGTATATATTATAACTAGAATATCTGTAAAATTTTATTAAAAAATATTCTATCTCATAGCTGAATTAAAATTTATTAGAGGATATTATATCTCATAGCTTCTCTTGAAAGCTAGGTCATTTAGAAACTTAAACTAATTTGATATATAAATATCACGCCACTCCTATTAGTGATGTTAGGAGTTTTCAAGGCTCCTAAGACAAATGTTGTAGTATAAAAGATTGTCGAACCAGTTCTGAGGGATATCAAAGCACTGAGAATGCAAGTACTCACTTAATCTAAGTGCAACCAATGATTTAGATGGGTTTTAAGCTATGACTAAACTAAAAAGCAATAACAGAATGATACTTTCTTGACTAAGGGAAAAGAGAATTCATGGGCATAGGGATTAGACCTTGGGTGATCAAGTATCGAACTAAGGATGGCAAATGATCAATCAAACTATCAACCTTAAGCCTAGACACAATTCTAAGCAAGCTCTATGTCTAGATGAATGCTCATTTGCTAACACATCTCAAACATCAAATGTCTTTGGTTGAATAATATGAAAGCAATCATTACTAACAAGTCTATTAGCTATCTTAGCACCTTTAACAACAAATATCTTTGGCAAAGTATACTAAAAGCCTAGGAGAGTTGTCTCGGGCATTTCATCGAACACCTTTCGGGTGAGAAATGCCTAAGGATCAACAACTGAGTGGCCAACTCAGAAGATGCATTATGATTACTCTACTAGCAAGGAAATATGAATGATCTACACTAAAACATCCTAGCTCTAACCTAATCACCCTTAATCTCCCTAACCCATGAATTCCAAAGGTGATTACTCACTAATCTCCATGATTCCTCTTAAACCCATATTGGATTTCAGATTAATCATGTAGAGAAACACAGGAAATAGATAAGAACACATAATTCTCAATAATAAACTGATCAATTCATTCAAAGAGATCCCTTTCCAAAGGTTTTTGGTGGTTTTTTCTAAGAAACAAGATGATGTGCCTCCTGGTGGCTTACAGAGTAATAAAACATAGGTTTAGAAAATAAAAACGTGCATAATGAAATGACCAAAATGCCCTTGAGAAATCACAAGTTCGAGCAGAAACAAAACACGGAGCGACCTCAGCCCGTCGCTCCGACAAGTCGCTCCAGGCTTCGGGAGCGACCTCGCTGTGTCGCTGCGAGAGGTCGCTCCGGGCTCGTTCTCGCGTCTCCGGGTGATGAAAACGCGAGCGACTTCTCCCTGTCGCTCTGGTATGGTCGCTCTGAGCTTCGGGAGCGACTTCAGCACGTCGCTCTGGAAGGTCGCTCCGAGGTGTAAATGTGTGTCTCCAGACGTGAAAACGCGAGCGACCTTGTGCAGTCGCTCTGGATGAGTCGCTCCGGGATGTGGTGCACAGCGACCTCATGCCGTCGCTCCGAGAGGTCGCTCCGGCTGTGCTCGTCCAAAGATCACTCTTTTCACCTCTTTTGAGCTCCAAATAACCTTATGTGGTACTCCAGTACCTAATAGAGACTCATGTATGCAAAATGCAACCTAAACATGTCTGAATCCTAATCTATATGATGAAAATGCTCATGGATGAATGGATAAAACAATGCAAATATGCAAGATATCAACTCCCCCAAACTTGTTCTTTTACTTGTCCACAAGTGAACTTTCTAGAACTCATAGGAAGAGAGGTTGAAGGTGGGAGCACATAGCCAAAAGAAACACAACTAGCACACTCTCTTATTACACTCTAGCTTCTCTAGGCCTATCTTAACTCTTTTTGTTCTTACACTCATCATCAAGCATCCACACATTCAAATCAACCAACTCTCACATTCATTAAGCACAAAACATCAGGTGAATTCTTGCAAATGGTCAGTTGGTCCAAGTCATTTGGTTGGGTAAGGGAAGGCTTTTTTCAAGTGATTCAAGAGGTTCAAAACATATGATCTTTAAGGTGGTTTACTCTCAAAACAAGTAGCCTTGACATTGCACATAATATATCTAAGAAAGGGACCAACTCATGCATACAATGCTCAATCTCCATTGTTCTACCCTTTTCCCAAACATATCATTACACAATCATTCCCAAATGTCAAACCCAACTCACATCTCTCACCAAAAGATCTTAAGAACTTTAACTCTTTCTTTTTGAAATCTACAAGGGATTTTTCTACAACCTCAAAACATTTCTTAGCTCCTAACAACTTTGCTAGCCCCCCTTTTTCTTTTCTTTTTTCTTTTTTTTTTTCTTTTCTCTTTTTTCATTTCTCCCAAATCATAATCACAACACTCACCCCCACCTATAGCTAGACAATAGAGTGTCCAATCTAACAAGAATGAAGATCAAGCATTGTCGTTCCCGATACTCTCAACATTATGCACATGTAAGACTTTCCGAAAAAGGCCTCACTCATCAAACAATGAAAGCTTAAAAGGAGGAAAAAGTTTTGGGAGTGGTCTACCACTAGAGTTTGTCAAAAAAAGATTGGTATAAAAGATGTGACAACTCAAGTGTGTATAGCCATGACTCAGTACACAAGGGACCATGAGCAAGAAGCATTAAGTTCGTTCAGTTCAAATTAGGTTGTAGTTGGCTTCAAAGACTGAGTTTCAGCAATCAACAAGTTTCAGGAAGAGTTTTCAAGGCTCGAAACATACAAGTCTTTTTGAGAGGTGCAAAAGCTAGTCAAGTGCAACGTAGTGTTCTTTACAAGGCATTCAAAATCATTGCTCCCAATGCAAGTGAATGCAACCTATATGCTCTAGACTCTCCTAAAAATGCAAATGATGCAAACTAAATGATTGATTTTTTTTTTTTATCTATGCAAATAGGTATGCCATGCATGACTCAATGAAACAACATCAAAGCAAACATGATCAAATACTTGGTACCTCCCCCAAACTTGAGTTACACAGTCTCTGTGTCGTCAAGTAGAGAGAGATACCGAAAAGAAGACTAATATGCAAAAATGAAATGGTATATACAAGGGAGTGTGGTGGGTTACCTTCTATAGGGAATGAGTAGAGGGAGATGCTCCCTCCTCGTCGTCCTCAGGTGGTAACTCTTCAAGGTGCTCATCAGCAGGGGTGTCCATCTCTTCAATGTAGAAGGCTTGCCCGAACACAGTTGGTTTCCTCATTTTCCTCTTGATGTCAAAGTGGAGGATGTTCTCTTTACCCAAATGGAGATCAATCGTGCCTTCCTTCACATTAACAATAGCTCCTGCTGTAGCTAAGAATGGCCTTCCTAGAATCAATGGATCTTGAGCCTCCTCACCCATCTCAAGCACCACAAAATCTGTAGGTATCTCATACCTTCCAATCTTCACAGGGAGGTCCTCTAAGATGCCCACAGGGTACTTCACTGAACGATCAGCTAACACCAGAGAGAGTCTACACTTCTTGTACTGAGTGAATCCAAGCTTCTTTGCAACAGACAAAGGCATCAAGCTGACACTAGCTCCCAAATCGCAGAGACTTTTCTCAAATACCATAGGTCCAAGAGCACAAGGTAGTGTGAAGCTTCCTGGATCCTCTAATTTCTCTGGAACATCAAGCCTCTGGATGATGGCATTGCACTCATGGGTAAGATTCATCATGCTTTCCATCTCCTTCTTCTTTGCAGCTACAACATCTTTCAGGAAATTGTTGTATTGAGGAATCAACATGAAAGCATCGATGATGGGCATTGCAACCTGAGCTTCACTCATTTGCTTCTCAAACAGAGCTTTGTATTTCTCTAGCAGCTGCTTCTTGAATCTACCAGGGAATGGAAGTTTGGGTTCATAGGGAGGAGGAACAAAAGAACTTTCACTTGCTGGAGTAACAACTTCACCATCCTTTACTGTCTTCTTCTCCTCTCCAACCTTTCCTTTACCTTTGGCTTCCACTATCTTCTCCAAGATCTCGTCATTGATCTTCTCATCAACAATCACCACTTCATCATCTATGTTGATGGCAACCCCCTCACCTAATTTCTCAGCATCCTTGGTGAGGGTTCTAGGAGGTAACTGCTTACCGCTCCTAAGGGTGATAGCTTTGGCCTCCTTGGGATTTTGGTCAGACTTTCCAGGTAGAGATCCTTGCTGGCGATTCTGGTGAGTGTTCATGGAAGCAAATTGATTCTCTAAATTCCTGACTGTAGAAGCAAGGTGTGAGAATTTGTTGTTGAGCTCATTGTAGCTCCCATCAATCTTGGAATGAAGGTTCTTCAACTCATAACCAACTTGCTTCTCACTTCTAGTCTGAGACTCCAAGATTTGCTTCAGTAAGGTATCAGTGCTGCTCTCTTGAGGAGCAGAGGAACCAGACGAGGGGTTTTGCTGAGGCTGATAGCTGCCTTGCTGGTTGTTTCTTTGCGGATAGCCACTCTGCTGGTTGTTGGAATAGGACTTCTGTTGGTAGTTGTGGTACTGAAAGTTGGGTTCTTTCTTGTACCAGCTACCATTGTTGTTGATGAAACACAGCTCTTCCTGACCTTCCAAACCCTCAACTTCATGGACAATAGCTGGTGTCTCTTGGCTTGGGTTGCCGACAAAGTGCAGCTGCTCTTGGGTAGCTTTATCAGCAAGGAGGATGTCTATCTTATCCTGTAGAGCTTTCAACTCCTTCCTCGTTTGCTTATCCTCAGTTCTACTGCTTCTGTCGTGGTCTCCACTGTAGACTGCATCACTCTTTACCATGTTGTCAACCAGTTCTTCTGCATCCTCCTCAGTTCTCCCCAAGAAGAACCCATTGCTAGCTGTATCCAGTCTGGCTCTGTACTTAGGAAGAGCACCACGGTAGAATGTGCTCAGCAAGCTCTCCTTAGAAAAGCCATGGTGTGGGCATTGAGCTTGGTAGCCCTTGAATCTCTCCCAGGCTTCACTGAAGCCTTCCAAGTTCTTCTGTTGAAAGCTGGAAATCTCGTTTCTCAGCTTAGCAGTTCTTGAAGTAGAGAAGAACTTCTCCAAGAATGCTTTCTTGCAGTCATCCCAAGTAGTGATGGAGTCACTGGGTAGAGACTTCTCCCACTGACGTGCCTTATCCCCCAAAGAGAAAGGGAATAGCTTGAGCTTTAAGGCATCTTCGGACACACCATTGGTTTTTGACAACCCACAGTAGCTGTCGAACCTGTCCAAGTGATCAAATGGATCCTCTAGAGCCAAGCCATGATACTTGTTGTTCTCGATCACGTTGAGGAGTCCTGATTTGATCTCAAAGTTGTTGGCTGCCACAGCGGGTGCTCGGATTCCCAATCTATGACCATGAATGTTGGGGCGGTCGTAAGTGCCAATGGGTCGAGCTGCTCGCTGTTGGTTTTGAGGTATGTCTCCCATATCAGTACTCAATCTCTGCAAGTGAGCCTGTTGCTCTTCTTCTCTTCTATTTCTAGCACACTCTCTCTCTAAAGCTCTGATGTCTGCAGCTATTGGAACTAGGTTTGATGGACCCCTGCTCCTCAAGTTCATACACCTGTAGATTAAAGGGAGGTGAAGAAAGAGAATCAGTAACAAAAGAAAATAAAAATGACTTAGTCTCAAGCAAGTGACTAAATCTCAATGTTCAAATCTACTCAGAATTTGGCAACGGCGCCAATTTGATGTTAGGAGTTTTCAAGGCTCCTAAGACAAATGTTGTAGTATAGAAGATTGTCGAACCAGTTCTGAGGGATATCAAAGCACTGAGAATGCAAGTACTCACTTAATCTAAGTGCAACCAATGATTTAGATGGGTTTTAAGCTATGACTAAACTAAAAAGCAATAACAGAATGATACTTTCTTGACTAAGGGAAAAGAGAATTCATGGGCATAGGGATTAGACCTTGGGTGATCAAGTATCGAACTAAGGATGGCAAATGATCAATCAAACTATCAACCTTAAGCCTAGACACAATTCTAAGCAAGCTCTATGTCTAGATGAATGCTCATTTGCTAACACATCTCAAACATCAAATGTCTTTGGTTGAATAATATGAAAGCAATCATTACTAACAAGTCTATTAGCTATCTTAGCACCTTTAACAACAAATATCTTTGGCAAAGTATACTAAAAGCCTAGGAGAGTTGTCTCGGGCATTTCATCGAACACCTTTCGGGTGAGAAATGCCTAAGGATCAACAACTGAGTGGCCAACTCAGAAGATGCATTATGATTACTCTACTAGCAAGGAAATATGAATGATCTACACTAAAACATCCTAGCTCTAACCTAATCACCCTTAATCTCCCTAACCCATGAATTCCAAAGGTGATTACTCACTAATCTCCATGATTCCTCTTAAACCCATATTGGATTTCAGATTAATCATGTAGAGAAACACAGGAAATAGATAAGAACACAGAATTCTCAATAATAAACTGATCAATTCATTCAAAGAGATCCCTTTCCAAAGGTTTTTGGTGGTTTTTTCTAAGAAACAAGATGATGTGCCTCCTGGTGGCTTACAGAGTAATAAAACATAGGTTTAGAAAATAAAAACGTGCATAATGAAATGACCAAAATGCCCTTGAGAAATCACAAGTTCGAGCAGAAACAAAACACGGAGCGACCTCAGCCCGTCGCTCCGACAAGTCGCTCCAGGCTTCGGGAGCGACCTCGCTGTGTCGCTGCGAGAGGTCGCTCCGGGCTCGTTCTCGCGTCTCCGGGTGATGAAAACGCGAGCGACTTCTCCCTGTCGCTCTGGTATGGTCGCTCTGAGCTTCGGGAGCGACTTCAGCACGTCGCTCTGGAAGGTCGCTCCGAGGTGTAAATGTGTGTCTCCAGACGTGAAAACGCGAGCGACCTTGTGCAGTCGCTCTGGATGAGTCGCTCCGGGATGTGGTGCACAGCGACCTCATGCCGTCGCTCCGAGAGGTCGCTCCGGCTGTGCTCGTCCAAAGATCACTCTTTTCACCTCTTTTGAGCTCCAAATAACCTTATGTGGTACTCCAGTACCTAATAGAGACTCATGTATGCAAAATGCAACCTAAACATGTCTGAATCCTAATCTATATGATGAAAATGCTCATGGATGAATGGATAAAACAATGCAAATATGCAAGATATCAATTAGTTTCATGCATCTATCTTTTAAGTTTTCATATGTTTTTGATCGTTTTAATTTAAATTCTACTTTTGTGATCTTGCGCAGGTGTATGATAATCAATAAGTAACTCATAGACGGGAACACCACTACTGGTAATTTTATGGGGGATTCTTCTTCTCCGTTTATTTTTGTTCTCTTTCTCTCCATGTTGTATCTCTATCTACATTTTTGTATCAGTAGTGATTCAACTAACAAAAAGAGACGACTTTGTGTATCCAGAAACTGATCATCCATTTCGAAAAAAGTATTCTTTTTTTATAAAGTTAAATCACTTATCAAAAATATAATATAAGATGTGTATGCTAATCAAGTGCAATTTATTTATTGTGCGTGATCCTCTTCAGATATGTCTGAGAGCCAAAAGTAATCTCAAAACTTTTCAAAAACTTTGAAACTCACTATAAGGATGCAAGCAGATCACCTAGAGTTAAGATCATATGCATATTAACCACATACATGTAACATAAGTATTATATAGTTGTAAATATATAATTATCAATTTAATATTAATGTTAACACCAGCACATGCGTGCGGACGGTCCACCTAGTTCGTAAATAAATAGATAGACGTAAATATAGATATTGTACTTGACATAGATATTGAAGGTTACTATAGACCACTTTAAATCCTGAATATAAAACTGGAAAGGATTTAGCATATCCTCGGTTCAGTTATTAATCCTCATATTAAAATAGATATATGTTTATGTATATTAATAAATATATTTATAAATTAAATTCTTTATGTTTTAATAAGATAGGTAGATATGTATTTAAGTTTTTATATGCTAGATAAATTCCACTTCTATATGTATTTTTGAGAATGTTAAAATGAAACTTATTTGTTGTATTCTTATAATTCCAATATATTTGTAAAATATATTAATCATCACATTATTTAACATATATTTAAAAATAATATACGTGAATATATAACATCTCAAGTTTGTAGTCAAATTTTAAATAAATTTGTTTATGCTAAATTTGGTTAGAGAATAATCTAGTTATAAAATAACCCTAAGTTTGGTATATCTGCTTAGAGAAAAATCTAACAAAATAAATGATTTGTGGTTAATTAATTAAATTTAATAAGCTTGGATAGAGAAAAATCTAACAAAATAAATTATTAGTGCTTAATTAATTAATTTCCTATATATTAATTGAAAAAATATTACAACTTATTTTGTAGCACATGATCAATAGGATGATTTTTAAAATCATTAGAAAAATATTTGTGTCCATTTAATTATATAATAAGTTTTTTTATTAAACAAACCATATATTCACTATTAATATTATTAATTATTTTCATAAATAATAGTTTTGAAATTGTCTAATGTGGCTAAACTATATATGACAATTAATGATTTTTGAATAATAAAGATTTGATGAAAATTAGTGTATCGTCTATCATATTTTTTTTATTTTAAAAAATTAAAATAAATTAAACAACCACAATAATCATCATAGGGGAAATTTCATATTTACCATTTTCATGGTACCACTTTTCATCTTTGCCACCACTAAAGAGACATTTTCAAAAATACATTCTTCATTAAGTGACAAAAGACTCTTATACACTTGTTCTCTATATATATATATAATAAATCATTATTTAAATAAATATAAAAATAAAAAACAACAACTTTTTTTAATGTTTTCGAATTATACTTTTGATATTTGAAATTTTTATAAAACCTTTTTTGAGTTTTTTTTACGAATTGTTTTTATTTTTTTCAAATTATCTTTTTGAAAATCAAAAATTATGTTTGAAACTATTTTTTATATTTTGTAAGTATTTATTTATATATTTATTAGAATCCTAAATTTCATATTCCAAAAACCCTACTTCACATCTTAACTCTAAACAATAAGTCTAGATTAGTTAATCCTAAAGATATAAGTGTCTTCTACCATTCATTAAAAGTGAAGAAAAAAGTGATTAGTGTAGACATGAAAGTGTTACTATGAATGTGATATTTGTGGTAATTTCTCATAATCATATAATAAGAAATTAGATTTTTTCTGTATATGTTATATTTTTGATTTTTTTTAAATGACTATAAATTACTAAAAATGTTAAAAGTCACACATTCAAATTTTGTGATCCATGGTTTAAAAAATTTGTTATGAAAAAATACAAATGATTACAAAATTATATATGTAAAAATTCCAATTTAGTTAATTTTTAAGATTAATATATATATATATATATATATATATATATATATATATATATATATATATCATTTTAAATTAAACTATAACCCATATACAATATATAAACATTTTAGCATCAAAATTTACTTTGAAATTGTTTTTTGATAAAAGCTTTGGACGAACATTGACAACTTAATTTAAAAAAATATATATAAATTACTAAAACTACCATTCCCACAATAAAACTTTGTTATTAGTATAATTAAGTTTTTCCTATTCAAGATACATATGATAAAAAAAATTCCATTTAAAAGACATTTATATTAAAAATATAGTATGTATGTTAATATCATTTAAATGTAATTACATATCATATCAAATAGAAAAAATATATTGTTTGGATTAATAAAATTGATTTATATGTTTGCACCAATTTAATTATATATGTAACAACCACGAATTAAGCTAGAATACAATAGAGAACAAAACGTATTGAGGCAAGATCCGTTTAGAGTTTCTTATTATTGTGTGAATAATAATCTTACAAACCCTTAGACTCATATTTATAACAGCCCCAAAAACCCGATTTCCTTTATCCTTTAGGAATACATACTTATCTAAAAAAAGTAAAATTTTCTAAACCTAAAAGGCACCCCCTAGATATCAACCTTGATAGCGATTTATCTTCCTTGCGCCTACGACGCCCGCATTCGATCCGACCCACAGAGATTTAAGACACACAGATGCAACAAACACCACCTTGACGAAAAATCTCTACAAAACTCTCTATCCCGTCTATCTTCTGAGGGGAACCTCCTTTGTTTCTCAGCATTGGCAAACACGGTACAGATCCAAGCAATGCTTGAACTTCTCCGTTGTACCAGGCTTGGTCAACACGTCGGCAGGATTCTCTGATGTATGCATCTTTTCCAATAAGACTTCTCCAGAAGCTGCCAACTCCCTTATCTTGTGAAACCTTATACGAATGTGCTTCGTCCTCCCATGATACATTTGATTTTTAGCCAAACATAATGCACTTTGACTATCACAGTGTAGCTGAACACCTTCTTGATCAACACCCAATTCAGATACAAGACCTTATACCCATACTGCTTCCCCAAGTGCCATGTATTCATCTTCAGTGGTCGACATCGCTACAATAGGTTGTACTGATCTCCAGCATATAGGTGCTCCTGCAAGGGTAAATACATACCTTGTAGTCGACCTGCTATTATCAAGGTCTCCACCATAATCTGAATCCACAAACCCAATAGCTGAATGTTGCACTTCTCCTCCAAACATAAATCCATAATCACTTGTCCCTCGCAAGTACCTTAGGATCCACCTCACAGAATCCCAATGTTTTTTTCCAGGATTCGACATGTACTTACTAACTTGACTAACTGTTTGTGCTAGATCCGGCCTTGTACACACCATTGCATACATCAAACAGCCAATTGCGCTAGCATAAGGAACCTCTGCCATATCCTTGAGCTCTTCAGAAGACTTTGGACTTTGCTCTGCTGAAAGTATGAAGTGCTTCACTAATGGTGTAGAGACTAATTTTGACTTCGACATGTCAAAACGTTCTGACACCTTCTCGATGTAACTCTTCTGAGAAAACCATAATCTCTTAGAGCTTTTATCCCTGCGAATCTCCATTCCAAGAATTTTCTTTGCAGCACCAAGATCCTTCATCTCAAACTCTTGTCCCAGTAACCCCTTCAAACGATTTATGTTCTCCATATCGTTTGCAGCAATGAGCATATCGTCAACATAAGCAGAAATATGGGAGAATGGTCGTCAAGGGATTTGACAAAAACATAGCAATCATACTTGCATCTTTGATAGCCAATCTTCAACATATATGAATCAAACCATTTGTATCACTTCCTTGGAGCCTGCTTCAAATCGTAAAGAGACTTCTTCAATCTACACACCAGATGCTCTTCTCCAGGCTTAACCAAAGCTTTAGGTTGCTCCATATATATTTCTTCCTCCAAGTCTCCATAAAGGAAGGCCGTTTTCACATCCATCTGCTCAAGATGCAAATACCAAACAGCTACCAAACCCTACACAGCTCGTATGGAAGTGTGTCGTACTACAAGCGAGAATATCTCATCGTAGTCTATACCTTTTTTTGCGAGTATCCTTTTGCCACCACTCTAGACTTGAACTTCTTAGGTTCTTTCACAGACATCCCTTCTTTCTTTTTATAGATCCACTTACAACCAATTGCTCTCTTCCCTTCAGGTAACTCCACAAGATCCCAAGCCTTGTTTTTATCCAGACTTTCCGCTTCTTCCGTCATAGATCCAATCCATTCCTCCCTCTTATCGCTATTAATAGCTTCTCGATAGCTGGTAGGATCATCCATCTCGACCATAAGAGCATAATTGGCCATGTCTTCAAACCCGAATCTCATTGGAGCCTTTGTTGCACGTTTAGGTCTCCTAGAAGCCAAACTCTCCGTTATTCCACGTTGAACCTCTTTCTGCACTACTTCCACAGGCCGCTCATAATTAACTTCATCTGGTTTATCCCCACCAGACTCCTCCTGAGTAGCTTCAGAATCCATGATAGTCTCAATAGTCATAGGCACTCGGTCTGATATCGCCTGCTGCACCATAAACTGCTTGTCAAAGACCACATCTCGACTAAACATCCTCTTCATCGCCTCAGGATCCCATAACTTGAACCCTTTAACACATTTCTCAAAGCCTAGAATGATGCACTTCTTGGATTTCGAATCTAGCTTTGATCTTTCGTCTCCCGAAACTAGCATGTAAGCTGGACATCCAAATATCCTCAAGTTTGATAAATCAATATCTATTCCAGTCCATACCTCTTATGCGACCTTCCCTCCTAAGGAACTTCTTGGCGATCTATTGATGAGATAGACTGCCATGTTTACTGCTTCCGCCCAGAACTGTTTTGATAACCCTGCATTCAACCTCAAACACCTTGCTTTCTCTGCAATCGAACGGTTCATTCTTTCACTGACACCATTTTGCTGAGGTGTTTTTTCGCACTGTAAAGATCTTCTGAATACCATGCTCCTCACAGAACTTCTGGAACTTCCCATCAGTATACTCTGTGCTGTTATCCGATCTCAAGTACTTCACCTCTCTCTTCGTTTGATTTTCAACTTCAGCTTTCCAAATCTTGAAGTTTTCGAACACTTCAGATTTCTGCTTCATGAAGTACACCCAAACCTTCACATCCACACGCACCAGATGCCCGATGATTTGATTGAAGTTGTTGACGTGTGCGACCAGATCTCCGTTCTCAGACATCTTCAAACCAAACAACCTCTGCTTGAGGTATAGTTTGCTAGATAACGATTTCGGCATATACATCTTTTCCAACTTATCCCACATCTCCTTACAAGTTGTGAGTTCCATCACCTGATGTTTTATGTCATCCGACAAGCAAAGTCAAATCGTTGAGACGGCCTTATCCTGCATCTCTTCCCAATCATCCTGATCCAACGCTTCCGGTTTCGACTCCAACAAAGCTTTCTTCATCCCTTGCTGCGTAAGCAAATCCTTAACTCGTCGTTGCCATAGACCAAAGTTCCCCTTACCATCGAATCCTGGAACATCGAACTTCAGAGAACTTCCTCCGGTCATTCTTTAGAATTTTCGTAACCTAAAGCTCTGATACCAGTTGTTGTGAACAGCCACAAATTAAGCTAAAAGACAATAGAGAACTAAACGTATTGAGGTAAATACCCGTTTAGGGTTTCTTATTATTGTGTGAATAATAATCTTACAAACCCTTAGACTCATATTTATAGCAGCTCCAAAAACCAGATTTCCTTTATCCTTTATGAATACATACTTATCTAGAAAAATTAAATTTTCCTAACCTAAAAGGCATACCGTACCGCCCCCCCCCCCCCCCCCCCCGCACCCCGTAGATGTCAATCTTGATAGCGAGTTTATCTTCCTTGCGCCTACGACGCCCGCACTCAGTCTGATCCACGAGTGATGGGCTTATACTGGTACACAGAGTTTTATGACACACATATGCAACAGTAATAGTTAATAACTTTTAATTATTCAATATATATTTATTATTTTGTAATATGTAAAACACATATCATACAAAAAATAATTTTTAAAAAATAATTTTTAAATATCATGTTCACGCTGCGCACGGCGCAGGTTTTAGCGTAATAGTTCTTGTCTTTTTTTTAAAAAAAATCTTAATAATTATTGTTTCAGTGGCATAAATTATAATTATTAATATGAAAGAGTAGTTGTTTCTAAAAAGTATTTTAACTTTAATAATATAGATAGATACGTTCTGCTAGATGGAGAGTGAATTTACAATACCAAGTGTTAGGGGATTTTTGTGTAGGCTCTTTTAAAGTACCACAGAACGATGGATAGGCTGGTAAACCGGGTGAGTTTGAATGTATTTCGTAGGGATTTGAGATAATAATGAAAAGATAAGCTTGAATAGACTTTTATTAGATAAAATAAACAAGATTACAAGGTATTGAGTTAGAACCCTAATTCTAGCCGTCTAGTTCTAGTTTCTAAGCCTTGGAGAGGTCGATCCTTTGCTTTAGGGTTTTAGTAGCTCTTATATAGTCGTCTAGGAGTCGGTTCTATTAGGTTAAACTCTTAGATATCCAGAAATATGGAAGGTTCTTCTTATCGGAAGTTTCCATTTCTTGGAAGGGAGCTTGGTTCCAGGAACCGAACTCGGAGTTCCTTCTAGCGGGGACTTGGAGCGTTTCCTTATCGGTGACCCGAGACTCTGGGTTCTGTCTGGAGGCTGGAGGAAATGATACTAAGATATTTTTCCCCAATATCAAGTGCGTTATTGGTAAGTGGTGAATAAACAAAAACAACAAATTATTTTTGTTTTTGGCAATTGTGTTTTTTAAGTAAAATACGTCCTGTTTTAGAGTATTTGTGTGAATGGTGACTTTCTGAATTTTGTCTTTCGTTATTACAAATACGCACCACGACCAAGTCTCCATTCATAACCTAAATATATTGAAGGCCACTTGCCCTAATAGATCCAAACTCAATTTGTATCCACTCCAAAAGTAGACATATTGTATGACACTATTTGGTGTACAGTAAGGACAGCAACAAATTAACAAAAATGGTCATGTGAATCTTCCTCTTTTAACTCGTAGAAGAGGAAAAGAAATTTCAACCACATTGGTACCTTCTTTGACGGGAAATGGTCAGCCCTCTTTCAACGACTACAATAGTTACCCAACATTTCTTGTTCTTCATTCTTTTTTTTTTGTGTGTGATAAGTAGGCGATTTTTGTTGAGATGGAAAAATATAATTAACTCAATAGTTAAACAATGTAAACAACTTATTTAGAACTTAATAATTAATTGATTAATTAAAGGTTTAATTTGAAAAATAAATAAGATTTCTTTTATCAAGAGATAAGAAGTTTACTTAACTACAACTCTAACTATTTAAATTTTATATGGCGAAGTCTTATTGAGAATAACGGGTCATGTAACATAACTTTTGTACACTGATGATGATATATTATTCGCTCAGGGGAAATTATAAATTATACATATTTTATGATATATTTCCTGTCAAAACTGATCTCTTATATATTAATTAAAAAACATTATAACTTTATTTTGTAGCCACGTGTCACCATGAGAATGAAATTCAGAATTTTTAAGAAATAGTTTGGTCCATCTTAATTTATATTATATTTTTTATTAAATTAACTATTAAATTGATAAATAGTGTACAAAATAATATTCTTCACACTTTCCTTAAATAAAAGCTACGGAATTGTTTAATATGATAATGTATATATGACAATTAATGATTATGAATAATAAATATTTGATAATAATTTTTGTATCTTAGTTTTTTTGTTTAATTTAATATTATTAAAAGATATTAAACAACTATATTAACCATATAATAAAAAATTAAAATAAATTATGTTATATTTTGAATTTTTAAAACGACTATAAATTATTAAAACGTTAAATGTTTCACACTAAAATTTTGTGATCAATGGTTTAACTTTTTTTGGTAATGATAAGATACAAATGATCATAAATTGTATGAATATGAAGTTTCATTTACTAGACATTCATATTATATAATAATATAGTTTAATTTTAAATTATATAACATAGAATAATACTTAAATATGATAATTTTTAAATTTGTATTGATTAAGTATTGAAACCTTAATATTTTAATTTTGAATTTTGCATTAAAAATCGCACTTTAAAAATTTTATGTTTATCATATGAGTATGAATTCTCAATAATAAATATTTATATTAAAATATACTGTATATCTATGTTCATGTCATTTAAATTTAGTTATATACCATATAAAATAAATAAAATGATTGTTTTGATTTATTTACCAAAAAAATATCGTAAATAAACAAGATGTATTGTTTTGATTTATGTTTTTACTCTAATTTAATTATATACATAATACGTAAATAAATACAAATAAATAATAATATATAAAAAATAGTTTTATATATAACATTCATCCCGTACGCAATTGCGCATGTTTAAGCTAGTTTATACTTTATAGTATACTAGTCAAAACAATTTCCTGACGCGGACAACGTCTAGTAAACATTCCTCTTGTGCTGTTCAAAATCCACCACTTCTCTTCTTGTCTTCTCGTATTTAAGCCCATTATATCACGACAGTTATACTTCCAACCTCATATATATAAATACATAACTACATCTACCAACACACACTACAAAACTCCTATTCATCATCCCAACGATCTTGTCTTATTTCATCACACATAAGAAAATCATGATCTCTAGGGTTTTTGACTTCATGAAGAAATCCAAATCGTCCATTCAACTAAACAACACATCATTCCTCGATCTTCTCCCTTCTTCATCATCAACCAAACCAAAAGCTTTGAATGATGTGTTCATCAACACAGAGGATCCGACACAAAGAGAAACATCGCAACGTTGCTTTACGACAATCTCAATGCCCGTAACTTACGTCCATTCTTGGATATCAAGAATATGAAGCCTGGAGATAAGCTTTTTGATCATATAAACCGCGCCATTCTCACTTCTAAAGTCGCCGTAACCGTGTTTTCTCCAAACTATTGCGATTCTTATTTCTGTTTGCACGAGCTTGCTCTTATAATGGAGTCCAAGAAAAGGATCATACCGATATTTTTCGACATCAACCCTTCACAACTCGATGTTATGATCGAAAAGGTGACATGTTCTGATAATGAAATACAACGGTTTAGATGGGCTCTTCAAGAAGCTAAAGATACCGTTGGGCTTACGTTCGATTCCTGTAAAGGGTAATTTTTGAGATTAACATTTTTATAAACCACAGGTGGTGGACTAGTGGTCTTGAGGTAGTTAACATACCAATACGGACCCGGGTTCGAATACCCCTGTGGCCACGGAATGCTTTACGCCCTCCCCAAATTTAAAGTTATCGTGGCGTTGGTGCCGGGTCCTTGGGTAATGGGTATTAGTGCCGGCTGGTTCCGGGCCAGGGGGATTAGATGGTTGGCAATCGGAAACCACGTGCGGATTACGGGCCTTTGGGCAAACGAAAACCACGTGCGGATTACGGGTCACCTTTGAACCTCCTGTTAAAAAAAAAAAACATTTTTATATAAACGAATGTTATATAAAAACTTCTGATTAAACTCACATTTTATTCTTCTTCTTTTTGGCACATTATAGGAATTTATCGGAGGTTGTTACAATTGCGTCGGATGTTATCGTTGAGAGGTTGGTGGAGTTAGAGGCTAACGATGAAGATGTTTAGGCGTTGGCGGAACTTTAACTAACTCCAAATCAAACGCTTCACTCAAGCATATACTCTTCTCTTTTTTTTAGTTTCCTATGATTGATAAATTTAATTGATTTCATTCATGCATATATATCCTAAGAAATCGATAGTTGATATATAGAAGAGACATCAAATTTTTTTGATGAGGATTTATAATCTCCATTATTCTTTGTAATTCTTTTGTATGTGTTGCATGTACGTAATTGCTTTTTCTTTTTCTTTTTCTTTTTGTTTTAAGGGTCTAGTACGTAATTGCTATGCTTTTGTAAGCTCAATAAATATAAAAACATTATCTCTTTATACTACCGAAAATGTTTGTTTGTTTTTTTTTTTTTTTCTTATGACGTCGAAAAGACTATTCTATTACTCAAGTTAGAAGTGGTCTGGGTAACCAGACCGGAATAGAACAACCAATAAAAAGTAACTCCCTATGGAAGGATCTCGCAGTTTTAGCTAAGAAATCTGAAGTCTGATTGCGCGCCCTTGGTACATGAGTGATGCTGAAGTCCGGGAAGCATACTTGGTACCAAAAATGTTTGTTATAGACTTACAAATACCATTTTTTTCATTTTTTTTATACGTACGTTTTTTGAAATGGACAATTTGCTGTATAACCATAGCAGAGAAAAAATGAAAAATATAACTATACTTTGGAAAATGTGTTATTATGCCACATAAATAGACATCACAGTCTTTTACGGTGAGCGGGCGTGTGTATATCACACACTATAATCATATACTATTCTAATATATAATAGATCATTTTAACCATATATATTGTAATACATAATAATTTGATCTATTAGTATTATCTGGTTCAATGCAGTTTAAGTAGTAAACAATTTAAAAGAACATATTTATAGATATGAATGATGTTTAGTGTATATTAAATTACATAACATAATATATTTGACTGATATTCTATATTATTTATCTATTCTATGTTTCTAAATAGTTTGGAATACAACAAAAATATGTCTTATTTGAAAACAAAATATGACTATACTATATATGTTTCTATGATAGTATAGATTTAAAGTCGTGTTTAAGGAATATTGTAAAAAAATTATAAAATTTATGTTTGTTTTGAAAGTTTTAAAACATAATGTGTAGAAAAAAATCTATGTTTTTATTATGTTAAATTCAAAGTTTAATAATTGTTCTAACCAAAATTAAAATCAATTAAAAGTAGAAGGGGAAAACATATTTGTTAGAATAAAAAAAATGTATGTCAAGGGTAATATAGCAATTATTATACAAATATCATAGCCTAAGTTCTCTTATGGTTATATGCTTAATTTGATGATCTGTCATAGACGTGAACCCAAATTTCCCTTTTTGAAAACCTATCTACAGTAGGTACTAAAGAAATAAAAACCAGTGTGAATGTTTGTTGTAGACGTTAAAAATACCATCCTTTCGAGCCTTAAAAAATTAATACATCATCCGTACATTCAGAGCTGGTCTTGAGATTTCCGGGGCCCTATACAAAACTAAAAAAAATTGAATATCAAAACATAAAATCAAAAAATTATAAAAAAAAATATTTACTATGATACATACATAATTGTTTTGAGAATAACATATTATAATACCTTTTTACTTAAATTGATATGTTAACTTAATTGATTTATTTGTTTTTTTTTTACATAAAATCTGTAAATATAATGTATAAAATATGCAAAATGATAATTTTATATATTTGTTTTTTTAATTGTGGGACCCACAAGTTTGGGGACCTCATACTAATGTTTCGTTCGTATGTCCTCAGACTCGGGCATGCGTACACTGAATGAGGCTCGGGCCGAGGAAACATGCATGAAAGGCCAATTAGGCACATACGGTTAGGTGGCAGAGCCGGACCTAGACGAGTGTGGAGTCATGTGTGGCTCACACTAACATGGATAACGATTTTAGGTGCAACGAAAATGTTGCGTTCTTCAAAATGTGGTGAATTATTACATCATGATTTGTGGTATATGCAAAAAATTAATTAAGCTATTTATTTCATCAAAATGATTTTATCTACGTCACAAAAATACTCACTCATCAAACCTGAAAGTAATAGAAATTTCTTCTCCCTTAGCTTTTGAATGATGATAGAAGCAGATCACTTATATTATGCCCATAAAATGTTCAGTTCTTAAAACACTATATATAACTGGAGGAAAACACATAAGTATTTTTATTTTTATATATAAAATCATTAATCAAACATGGTTGGTAATCAATGAGTTTTCATAAACTTAATTGATAAACGAATTAGATATGTAAACAATATAAGTGATTGGTGAACTGAAACTTTAACATCCGACCTTAGCTCAGTTGGTAGAGCGGAAGACTGTAGTCTGTGACAGCAAATCTTTAGGTCGCTGGTTCGATTCCGGCAGGTCGGATTTATTTTTTTATTTTCAAAAGACGTTATGGTTTGAGAAACGGCGTGTTGCTCTCCTTTGAAAGCGGCATACACGGTGTAATAAAGAGAACAACCCAGCGGAGAATCTTGTGTTCGTTCCCATCCTCATTACCCATAAGAACCCGACCATTCAGAAGTACATGAAACTTTCGTTTCCTTGGGGCCAAAGCTTATGAGTAAACTCGTTGACTTTATCTTCATTTTTTTCTGCAAAGTCAACGCCCATGACTTCCTACAGAAGTAACGTTGGAATCTGACACACACATCCTCTCTATTTTCTCTTTGACACAACTCTCTGTTTGGTCTCTAAAAGTAGCTGGAAAACCTCCTTAGAAACATCCTTTCGATGTTTGACTGGGAAGTTATAGAATGAGGCCTCGAAGCATCCATACTCTTCTAGAGCTCTTCGAACATCGCCTCTCACCGAGTCCCATTCAAATAGTTCTTGGTTTTAGGTTTGGACTTGCGAAATCGATGACCGGCAGATGAAGAGCAAGAGTGGTTTCCAAGCTAAACATTGTTTCTCCTTTTAGAAACTTGTCCTGTTTTAGATGTCTCTCTCTCTATGTGTTCTTATGTAAGGTTTTGAAGACCACTTGATTCTTAAATAACATTTATCGTCATTTTAGGTCTCACTATATATCTATGGTCCCTGGCGACACTTTTTTTAAAAATCCTTGTAATGTAGAAAAACCGTAATTTCGCACTCTTCTTGTTGTAATATACTTAGAGAACAGTTTGATTGGTTCAAATAAATTTATAAAAATCTGAACTGATTATACTAAATGAAACTTTGTACGTAGAGAACTAATCAGATAACATTCCAATTTTTTAAACATTATCATTTTGATCAACGGATTCAGATTTGTAAAATATTATCGCATTGATCATCAATCTTTGTTTGTATAGATGCTTTTTAGATTCCACAATACGCTTTGAGAGTCGACTTGGCGTCACGGCTTTTTCTTGGTTGCATAGAAGTTTATGAGTGTGCTGTTGATGAGCGATGATGGAAAACGGCAAAACTCCAAAGGCTTTTTCGTCATCTCATCATGACTCAAACTGAAAAATTCCAAAGGAAATGCCAAAACTGATCCTTTACACATGTATTAGTTTCATCACTGTCTTTGGGACGTTCAGTTACAAGGTTTGTAGCTTTTTACTTGTCGTGACCAAAGACATTTTTTAATGATAATACATCTGCAGTTAGCCAACGTGTTCACAAAGTCATGTTCTTGGACGAAATACAAACAAACATAAGTATAGATCATGATATCAATGTACACTTCTCTTCACAAATGTAGGTTTCAAGCGGCTTTACTTAGATCAATATCTCTTTACCCTTTCATCGATCCACTCTCTCATATCCTTCAACACGGTCGCAGCGTTCTCTTCAGGCTCTCCTTGAATCAGGGAATGGTACATCCCATCATAAAGCTTCAATGTCTTATCAGTGCGCGATGCCTTTTCGTATAGTAGCGTTGACGATGAAGGGCATGTTACTCCATCATATGTCCCGTGCACCGTCATTAGCGGAATAATCACTCTCCAAAATTATCTTGC